>NC_046969.1:12604435-12904435 GCF_009769545.1 Cyclopterus lumpus
AAGTATTTTACGTATAATACTCCGATTTTTTCTGACCACAGACTCTCAATATTGTAGTATTTGTATAATATCATGCCACCTAAAATACAACATATGATCACCCTCATTGTGTTTAAAATATACTCAGTTCAACTTGAGTACACCTAGCAACAGCTGAGAGAAAGTACACGATGAATCGACAGAAGTGATCTGTGTGCTGAAGAGACAGATTCCTTTTCCAGATGTTCTCGTCTCCTCTGTTACATTTCAGCATGTCACAAATTCTTATGATGCTCAATTCCTCATAGATTCTTTGCCTAGAATAATAATTATATTCAAGGAAGAAAAATGCCCAGTATACACAAGTGTAACAAATGATGAATTCATTCATGTGTGTGCTTGGGAGGGAGGCAAAGGGGAGGCATTTTAAATCATTAGCAGATGATAATGGAGCTGTGATGCATTGCATCTTGGACAAAGCAACATTTTTCAAAGAATCTTGTGATTGCAACCTGTATGCACTTTCGATGCATGATTCATAGCAAATGTAAGAATTACTGTCACTAGGAAGTAATTATACAAAAGCTGAAGCTGCGACAGCGGGATTCAGAAACTCGGTGTTGGCAACTCTTTGTCTTTGTGTTTGTGTTTGTCCCCCACCATCAAGTGACGTTCGTTTGTTCTTAAAATGTTTACAAGGATGTCAGAATGTGTTCTCCAAAATCCCGGGGGAAAAGAGGAATGATTAGCACAGCACACAGTGCAAGCAGGGGTAGCTGAGCGTTCCCCCAAATGTTGTTCTTCCCTCCTTCTCCGACAGTATCCCAGACCCACTGAGAGAATCCGTTTTGTTTTCATAAGAACTTTTATTTGGGGTTTGTTTCATTCTGACACAGATCCATTTTCTCTGCTTTCCATCCGACCCAGTGCGATAACGAAGTCCCTCCTGTTTGATTTGGCTCCTTTTAAATCAGAGGCCGGAGCTTCCCCTGTATTTACACTGCAATCTGACACGGTAAACATTAGAGAGAGTGTTTGTGTTTCTCTCGTCGGCCTGTGTGTGTGTGTGTGTGTGTGTGTGTGTGTGAAGCGAGAGTGTCAGGAGGATGCCTGGATATTGGGTTCAGGCTTGTGTGGGAAGATCAGTCAGGAAGCCTCCCCCCTTTCCTTCATCCTGCAGTGGGAGAAAGAAAGAAAGCCAGAAGATACTTCACAAGTCATTTTACAGCAGGGTTGTGTATTCTGCTCTACAGTTTGAAAACACTCAAGTGAAACAGTGGTACGTTGGAAAAATAACATTCACTTTATGAGAGAATCCACAGTAAAATGCCTTCCTGGACTGTTAACAGCTGTAAACATGAACATCACTCTTCTGTAAGCTTCAGTCCAGAGAACGATGACTGATCTGTCATTAAGGAATCCAGTCTTAGGCTGAGGAGTCGAAGGTGTGCGAGCAGACTCTCTGGACTCATGGAACATTTATTTGAAAGTTTACAGCCAAATAAACTTTATTTCACAACTCCTACGACTACCAACCCAGGAAATGTGGCATTTATCCCAGAATTAATGTTACTTTGTGCAGATTTACAATTAACCATATAAAAAGACTCTCCAAGGTCAGAATAATGTACTGTAAGGAGTTGACGTGAAGTAAAAAGAGTGTGTGTGCATGTGTCCACAGATTTGTTTCCAGAGTCTACGTTCTTCATGACGTCCATACACACATATGCTCTTCCTTGTAAACGCTACCTTGCTGTGAGAGGGTGTGTTTGTGTGTGTCTCGTATGTGTGTTTAATTAGCTGAGTTTGAGATGGGTCAGAACCCAGTGCCTCGGGCCAGTGACACTTCTTTGTAGTGTTAGCTGGGCTCTCCAGCATTACGGATGTAAAATGGAACAATGACTGTAAGTTTAACGCTCTGACTTGGTGCTTTAATTGGAGGTTGTTTGCGTCTACATCAGAAGTGGCACATTTGATCCCTTTTCCATAATGGTTAGTCCTCCAGTTTTAAATGTCAGAAAGCAAAGGACAAGTTAACATAAACTTAAATTAAGTCATTATATTTAATATTTGGTTGCAAACTCTTTGTAGTCCTAAGAGTTGTGGACCTTGTCCAGGATGCAACCTCTCCCAATCACAGATTGCGCCATCTTGAACTGTTTGCGTGATTTTCTGGTTTAGGACTTTTGTTCTGCATTTTCCTATACTGGTTAAAAGTGGCTACACGTCTCACATAATGCTCCCAATATGGATGTGAACGCCCTCAAACATCCCGAAAGCTAATAATAGAGGTATGCTAGTTCTTAGAACCAGTTGTCTGACATGTCGAAGTGAAAAAGGTGGAGCCGCTGTCACATAGACCACCTTTGGACCTGTCGTTTCTGGAAGGCATTCATAGTGTAACAGCCGTTTGTACATAAAATAAGTGATGAAAGTAGTTGTGTGGACTGTGAAGAGTTATTAAGAAAGCTTGCAAGAGAAGATTGACATCTGTTTCCTTTATCATCTTCACACACCTTGCCAATCACTGTATAAAGTCTGAGTGATTGATAATTTCAGAAAGTTGCAAAAATTGTCAGATGAAGACCCCCCTTTAACATCATTGGAAAGGTTTGTGGGGGTCAGACTAGCACTTTGTTTGAAGCATTCTGACCATTTAGAAATTGTTTAATTTGAAATCCAGGAGAACGTAGCTGAAGCAGAGTAACATATCTCTGTCCTTTCTGACTGCACTGTAGTTGTTCATGGAATGGCACAAACCAAATGGAGGAAGGTTGAGTCGTAGACTGACTGACGACTGAGTGATATCTGACTAACATCAGCTTGCTCACGTCAAGAAGTTTAGACTTTGACATCCCAGTCTCTTGCTTCATTGGTATCTAGTGTTTGTGTTTCAGCTGTGAGTTCTGTAGATCAGCTATGCTGAGTGGATGGCCTGCCAGTTAACCAGTTAACTTTAGTTAGAAGGAGATGGACCAAAGCTCTGGGCGTGGAATGATGGGAGGAAATGACGGCATGGCTTCAACCTCCTCAGCATGATCAAAGGCATCTCAGAGTTCCCTTTGTTGGTGGTCATTGTCATTTTCCACCATCTCCTTTTCTCTTTGTTTCCCTCTTTCCTGAGCAGCAGTTTTTGTCTGGACCGCCCCACCTGTGTGAGATTACAAGGAGCTTGCGTTTAGCTGGACAGAGTCAATAACGATGCTATTAGGCAGGAATGCCAAAAGAAAGAGGTGGAGGTTTTTGAAGAGTTAGAGGAAGAGAGAGGAGTGTGGCATACTACAATGTGTGTTTCATGTTTCTACTCTATTTAACTTTGTAATCGGTGCTCTGAGGTTATCTCTCTTTCATCTTGGAAGTCAGCACATACCTCAGGGCTGCATCGGACACTTTAGACGTTGTCCATTCTGTTCCCTGTTTAGAGATTACAAGGTATTTAGAACAGTTTGAGGTAGTTGACCTTTTAAAGCAGTGGTTGATATGAATGGCCCATGTGTTAAATGTCTCTGTTACTTTATACTCGTTACCATGTTGGTTTTGTTTCCCTCCAGGCTTTGGATTTGGTTTTCAAACAACCCTCCAAGCCTCATCCGGAGGTTCGGAGAGTTGCTGAGCCCTGGTTGTGACCTTCAGGGCTCTTTGACATCACTGTCTGGGCTCTCATCAATTTCCTCTTGACCTTGTATTACTTATTTTTGTTTGAGTTCCAGCATCTCTCGGGTAACTGTCCGAGTCCGGAGGCGTGAATGTTGGACAGGTTGTCGTGAGAAAGTGGAGAAACAGACTGAAAACGTTAGATGACACAAAGCTGTTGGGGTGAAGGCATTATGATTCATGGCTGGAAGGGAGTTGAGACTTAAAGGAAAAATATATTAAGAATAGGAAGTGTTTATGCAATAAAACTAAACATTTATTCATCTCCCAGACTGAGGACGTTGGTTTTGTGACATAATTTAATGATGGAGGCTTTGGGAATGCCTTGGGCATTCATTTTAGTGAGGCCACTCTGTTGGCACAACATCAGTGCCAACCATAGACTGAATATGAGAAGTGGATACGTTCCCCCATTCCTTCATTGGTTGGTGGACGATGGTTTTGAGGCCTCGAGTTCAGTATTTGGCCATTGCTATCTTGTATTTTGTATTTTTGCAACCAGTTAAAGGGAGTGAATATATGTAGACTGCGGATTAGTGACACTTCTGTAGAGACGCCTACGTATATGACTCTGGTAGCGACCTGTCAATCACACGGTAGCCATGCCCCAAAACATACACTGCTTTTAGCATCTATTTTACTCTGATTGGGACCATAATGTACTAAATAAATATGCTGTATTTAAAAAGACTGAAACCTATAAACCTATTGAGAACATAAACATTAAATCAAGTGAAAAGTAGGGGCCTTTTCTCTTAGACTTTTATACAATCAGACTTCATATCAGGACCAGAGGAGTCGCCCCCTGTTGGCCATTTGAAAATAATACTAATAAGGCACTTCCGCATTGGCTTAACTTTACAGAACTAGAGTCTGCCGCTTGGTGCCAACACCAAACACATTAAACCTGCCTCAACATTTGCTACCATGACATTATCAGGGTAGTGTTTGTTGGCCAGTGTTTGTTGCTGCTCTGACAGTTGTCTTTGTCCACGGCTGTGTAGTGGTTCAAGAAGGCTTGAGTCACATAACATGTCAAATATAAATATGAATAACATACTGACCCATCTTTATGCCCCTAGAAAGGAAATGTGGGTCTCTAACCAGCCTTTCAAAATCACTGCCTTGGAATCCAAGTGGATAGTTTCCAGCTGCTGATTGCCAGCTTCCCGGCTGCAGACATACGTACACTATGTTGTATATTAGTATTTGCCAGTCAGCATTTTCTGTGCTTTATTACTCATAATAACAAGCAACAACCTCAACACTTTTACTGTTGGTCCTTTGATGAGGGCTTTCCTCAAATCACTGTTTTTATAGTCAATTTAGATCGATGTCTAGACATTATTATTAAGGAAGTATTTTTCTAAAGAACTTTTTAAGGCAGATTCATTTGATTTTATTGTTTTACGTCATACTTTCAAGGTCTGGAGGACTCATTTGGAACACATAAGATTTACGTCCTCTGGTGCCAGAGTTTAACATTCCCATGGTTTGGTATTGCATGACCTCATTGTCTTTACTTTCTAAGCTGTTTATGTACAGTTGAAACCTATGTAAGGTTCCAGCAGCTTGGCTGGTGGGCTCAGAGTGAGATTAACTCTCAAACCATTAATATGCATGCAACGTGGTTCTTCCCATAGAAACAGATGACACTTTTGAGTTATTCTGTCATGCAGGCATTTATTAGAGCTGGATGATCCTCCAACACAATCTTCAGGACACAAGTACAGTCCCGCACTTCTTTTTGTGGCTATATTTATTTAAACGTTTTGGTACAGATTTGATTGTTTACTAATTCTAAGGAGCTTTTAATATACAGCTTTTTTAAGGTTTCTTTTTATTTTACTGTTTCTTTTTGTTTTACTGTTTCAATAAACAGATAAACTCACTATACGCTACCTTCCCAGCTTTACATGGCAGGCAAGCTACGGGCCAGCCGGTGAACATACTGAAGCATTTAGCTCTAAAGAGCTTGATATTTCCCCTCAGCATTTAGTCAAGACCATAAAAGCGGTCAAAGGAGTGTGACCATTGGATTTATATATGTCACTGTGAGAGACACAACTCCTAATGAATACTGCATCTGCTGTATATATGTAAATAGGAAACGGTTTGCTAACACGTTCACCAATTATTGTCACGTCATTGTCTACTGGGACTGTTCTATTGTACTGAAAAAGACCAAGCAGGCCATGACAACCTTGTAACATTTTAATGATCCTATTAATCCCAGGACAGGTTTACAGCTATACATGAGCAGGACATTGTCAGTGACAGTATGTACTAGATGAGCTCATGGGTCGCTGTGAAAGAAGACTTGCTCAAGGTGTTCTCAGTGAGTCTGTGCGATGTGATGCACATTGCTCTCTAGTTGTGCAAGAAAACATTGTACCCATGTGTCGTGTGTTGTGCTTGATGCATTTAGCCGTCTCACAGTTTTTGCAGGTGTATTCTTTTTCTTTTCTTCTTTTCTTCTTGTCCTCTTATTTTTGTCTTCCTGACAAACTTAAAGCATTTACTGAAAGGATGCATGTGTCAGCACCAGAGGAAAGGACATAAAGATAGAAGCAAGGGAAAGAAGTAGAGATGAAACAACTAGTCAATAGAAGGTTGACTGACATGCAGGCCTGTGTGCTTTTAATTGAGGCAAATGTGTCTGAACCAGACAAGTGTTTTGGGAATCTGAATGGTCAGGCTGTCAGTGCCCTCTGCCCCCTGCCTCTGAGGGCTTTGCATTGGGGGTGGTCATGTATCATGAAGACCACCTCAGAACAGTGTTTCCCAACGTTTTGTATGCCATGGCAAACTTTCTATGTCCCAAACGTTTCTGGGCACAACATACAGCCCTTAAACAACACAAAATAAGGTACACATAATTGTTCAGTCCCTACAAATATAGGATAATTCTGCCTGAAACCTGAGCTTGTTTTATTGAACCACGTATTCTGTATCAAACTGATGACAAGCATGTAATGAGCTCACAGAAAACTGGCAAACAAGACACCAAAATAATTTCCTTTTCCATATGACCATTCATAAACAAAACCACCCAGTCGCTTTTGAGTAATCTGGAATTACAACACCACTCATAAAATACTTTGTCATGAGCTTTACAGTTTTGTGGTTGTAATATTGAGTGTGTTGCCATTCATTTGAACGCCTTTTACTTAATTTTGGAGGCAAATTAATACAATTAAAAGGCCACATTTAATTATTGAGAGTGAATCATAGAGTCAGCATCAGCCAAGTCGCTGGGTTTTGGCCTGGATTTCTACGATGGAGACCATATGTATGCCTTTAGGTTCTGGTGTGTGTTGCAGCCCGTTCCAGTTTTTTGCCTTTTCAATGAGAGGCACTAAGCCACAGCATTGTCTTCTTCATCCTCTTCTCCATCCCTCCCACTCGTCCTTAATATGTTGACAAGTCAATAATATGAGCATCTGTCTGACCTATTTGCAGTGATGCATTATGGGTAAGGGAGATTGCACAACACAACCAGCCAATGGTGGGGTCAGTTTTGTAAGATGTTGTTTTAGTGATGCAAAGGTGTCACCCTGCCCAGAAACCAAGTTAGGGATTTGAGAGAAATTAGTGCCTATATGAAGGAAGCGGGGAGGAGCTGAGCCATGAAATATTAACACGCCTCTAACCACATTAATTACAAATCAGACCCAAACTATTCTACGCGGCAAGAGATCATGTTAGACAAGGACTGAGATCTCAAAATGTACCATGATTGCAATTCATAAAGTTGTATTTAAAGATGTCAAAGAGAACAAAAGCTGACCTAGCATGTTTTAAAACATTGTGAACCGACCGGTGTGTATGTATACAATAAAGCCAGTGGAGTAATAGAGAGGTTGTTGACTTGTTGTCTTTTATGCGAAACATCTGCTTTTGAAAAGTGCATACTTTACTGCAAACTGAAAAAAACCCTGAAGAACCTGTGTTTAAAAAATTTTTTTTTTAGAGTACAGTGAACTACAACTAAAACTAACCTTCAATAGTTCTCAAGAACAAACCCCCAAAAAATAAAACCCCAAAATGATCAATAGGTCAGAAAACTGTACATAACAAATATATGAATGTCATCTCTCAACATGAAAATAACTCTTTCTCTTGTTGCATGCCGACATAATATGAAAAAGATTGAACATCATCTTAATGAAGACAATACTGCAGACAGTGACACTCACACTAATAATACTCTATCCTGTTCTGAACAGTACATTATCCACCTACTTTTGCCCTCTTCTTTCTTCTACATTTGTCTGCGCTCTCCTCTTGCGGCTGGCATTCAGACTCAAAGTCGAGGCGGTCACCCAACAACAAAGACAAGACTACATTCAACTCTTTCTTTTATGTTTTTCTTTGTATAAATGTGCAATTCCACACTTCACATTAAGTTGTGGTGAGAATCAGACTTTGACTGCCAACATGTGATAATGTTTATATGGATCCTCAAGTAAAGACATCTTTGTTTGGTCATATATGATCATTGCCTCTGACCCCACCCTTTCTCAGACCAGATGTATATGGAGCAAATTAAATATGCAGTAACAAGTTGAAACCATTAGTAAATTCCTTAACTTTACTGCCTATGATGCATTTATGACGTCTAGATCTTTTTTATGAATGTCACTGAGCGATAATAGCACGCGGATGGCCCATGTTAACAATTATTATTATTATTATTATCTCATTACATTTAACACACTTACAGATTGATATGCAAGTATATACACATGTAAACATATACAAACCCAGGCAGGAGATGTCCTTTTGCTGCAGGGTCGCCGTGTTTCTTTTGTTGCATGAATGGCCACTCCACAGAACCCCACATCCCCATAAATCACAATCCTAGATTTACACACACAGTCACACACACACACACACACACACACACACACACACACACACACACACTCTCAAGACATCTCTCACTCCAGTTATTAAGTCGGATGGAGAACTGGTGGAGGTTGCAGAGCTGTCATCTTTCTCTGCAACACGCTCCTCATCAGGCGATGCATCTGGGAGGGATTACATGCTGTGTGGTTTGTGCATGGGTTTCCCACTGTGTGTTTATGTGTGAAAGGCTGTGTGTAATCATTTGAACTCATGAATGCCATTATTAGAGATCTGTGGTTTTGTGGCACAACAGAGCCAATTGGGTCGAATGAAGTGAAACAGGAGAGGTAGCGCCGCAACTAGAGTTTAGCTGCCTGGTGGTCCTGCATTCCCAGTTGGTTGTGGGAAGAAGTTTCCATCACCAGTTCAGTTTGTGGTGGTTTGAAATCAAGCCTGTCGTCAGCTCTGTCGCTCTGGGCTGAACCTCAGTAATTAGACGGCAGCTGGAGAAGTGAGGCAGGGTAAGAGATGCAGTTTAAAAGAGCAAGGGTGAGGAAGAAATAAGGGAGACACACAGTGAGGCATTGCGATAAAGGATTGAGCAGGAATTGTGCAGCTTGCTGACTGATGAACTTTAAATCCAATGAGGAGGAAATAGTAAAAGGAGAGATTTTGCCAAAATGTGACTATTGTATGTTGACAGTGATGAGAACATCGGCAGGCTATGATGCATTACAGAGAATATAACTGACAGCTGGTCGGATGTTGGAAGCAGTACTCTTCTCAAACCTTATACTGCAGAAGAGGAAAGGAATAGTAAAATGTGTATGAGTTGGGCTCAATGTGATGAGAGAACACATTTTTGATACCGCACCATGTGGTTATTGTTCTGGAGTGAGGACATGGTTGTGTCAGAAATAACCACTGCATTTGAAAGAAATGAAATGATCCCATAAGAGGGACAATAGCCACTTCCACTCTTTCACTGTGCCTTTCCTTTTTAAATAGGCAATACATATGAACTTGGTTAAAAAGCTTGATCTCATTTTTCACAAGGCTGCAATTTCCTGGTTGGGGAATTCTTTCTGGGTTATTTCACCGTTGTGTCTGAGTAAAGCTGGCCAATCTAACCAAATGCAATTAGGGATTTACATCCTCATCAAAAAGGCAAGCAAAAAGGAAGAGCAATTTAAAAGAAAATAATGGAATAGAAAGTTAACAATATTGATAGTAAAAGCTACAAGGAACTTTCGTTTTGTGTTGTGTCTGGCGGTCCCTGTGGACATGAAGCGTTAGTGTTTCTGACGCCTTTAGAGAAACATTTTACTGCAGCAGAGTCTGATAGTTAGCTACAGGCAGTCCTGGTTCTGGTTCTCCTGTACTTCCCGTCTAGCGGGTCCAGCAATACGACCTGTTCTGGTCGCTGCCTGCTGGAGTCAGAGCTGAAGACGGTTTTGGTGAACTTGTGGCGTGCTGTGAATTTGTTCATCTAATTTTGCAGGGAATTGGACCTGATGACAGACATTAAGAATAAATATATACTCTAGTAACTTAAACAAAGGTAATAGTTTAATGAATGGAATAAAAACAGTTACCAATTACAAAAGAAAGAATGTTAACAATTAAGTACTGCACATTGTACGCAGTGTACTCAGACCTATTTAGTTGTGTTGCCCCTTCCCAAGAGAGACATAACATCTGTGTGCCCTGTTAATAATGATGGCTTCTTATACAGAGGTAATTACAGAGCACTATGTTGTTGACCTTTTAGCCACAGCATATTTGTTTGTGTTTGTGTGTTCATTTATAGGTCAAGAGTCTAAGTGGACCTTCTGGTTCTCCCGTGCCTTATCTCACATATGTGTCCGCAAACAACTCCTATGTATGCAGTATGTATAGCATTGGGCATTTCCCTCACTGAGGCACACTATTAGCACGGTGTGCTGTTTCACATGTGTTTCCTCAGTGGGGCTGATTAAGTGAATTATGCCTAATAGCTGACAGTCAGGATGACAGCCACTCTCTTTCTGGCAGATCTGACCCTGAGTCAGCAGAATGGCAGAACGCAATGTGTGTTTACGGCCTCAGTTGCTGTTAAGTGCTGTAACAGCTACATGTTGGGGAACCTGTCTGATTTTGTTGGATGGGGAGGCATCGAATGTTCTTTACCTGACTATTAATTAATGTAGTAGGTAAATAACTACATGCATACATAGCTCATTAAATCAGTTTAAACAACTGGGCTTATTGGGCACATACTGTTTAATAATAATTTTAAACTGTGAATGGATTGATGCCTGTAAGTAGGAGAAGGAACACAGCCATGTGACTTTGTTAATGCTAGTGCTGATGGACAGACGGTTCAGTTTCAGGGATCCTCAGTTAGCCGTCGGTCTGTAGTTTTTGTGAGCATTGTGATTATGTGTTTATAAACCAGAGAAATTGTGAGTTAGGAACATCAACGGTCGCATCACGTTATGGTCACAACTTCGAAGAAATGTTAGTTCAATCTTGTCTTATGTGTCGCTGCCAGAATGTTGAATTGATTTGGTTGAAAGACTTTAAAGGCTGTGACCTTTCAATGCATTACCCTTGGAGATCCTCACTGCTGATGTTGTTAGAAAAGAGAAACTCCCTCCACAATGATTCCCGGCTAATTACTTTCAGACCGAATGTCAGTGGAGGTGAAACTAAGTTTGCCATTGGGAAGTTGCCCAGTTTGTTCCATCCCATTAGACTTTCTGTGCGTGTTTACGCTTGCATGTGATTTGCAGATGCATGCTTTTACAGTTGGCATTATGGATGAATGCTGGAAGACGATAAAGGTGGATTCATTTGTTTTGATCATTTTGGACTATTTGTATAATTTTATTTGTGTCAATCATTTACACAACAGATCAAGAAAAGCAGGATGAGATGCAGGTCATTTTCTCTATTTTGTTGTCAGACTTTAGAGCATTTTTTCACTCTGACTTCATTCTCTTGGCCATGTTCATGCCTTCTTATCTGATCCTTGTTGTCATCACAGAGAAAGCATTACAACTAGTTCCTCTGTGGAAGCAAGAACACAGCATTAAGCGTTTCCTTATATGGGTCGTCATGTATACTATCCTATGTCCTCAAACATGTTTTTATGTAATACTCAGGTGGTAAATGAGGAATAAAGCTTTTATTTGCCAGAAAAGGTTCTGATATGTTGTGCAAGGGAACCATTGGTTCGACTCTCCAGATCTGGAGGGAACTTTGTATGCAGAAATGAACCTGTAATGATTTCCTTTCTTTTACCCACAATTCATGAGGTGCTCCTGGGCAAGGCACTTAACCCCCAACAGTTCCACTGGACTGATGTAAGCTCCCAGGCAATAATGTTTTTTTTAACTGTTCATCTTTGGCACTGAAGGGGAGCAGGCATGCTCTAATTTATAAATGTAACTAAGAAAGAGAAAATATTGATGAAAAGCAGTGCGCGCGTTGTCTTGATATGTCGTCTCACTCTGTTTGTAGGAGTATTAGCTATGGTTTTCCACAGTTCTGGCGCAAAGACGGTGGCTGTGGTTAGAATCACCGCAACCAAAACAGTCTAAAGAATACTTACAACAGTCATGGCAGCTTCTCCCAGATGGAAAGAGATGTCAACTTTTCCATCTCTCAAAGTTTGGCTCAAGATCCATGTTCCGTTCAGAGCAGCCAGACACATTTCCAGGTTAGTTTTAAAAAAGCGTCTCTGATCGCCGCTAATGTTCCTTCATTCTCCACCTTGAGGATTTACAAGGATGCCAATATATGGGTCTTTTGGAAAAAGCCTTTTCGCTTCTTCGTGTATGTTATTATCGAAATGAAAAGGGCATGCGGAGTGCTTTCAAGAAGAAATGTAAGGTGATGCTGATTGCAAAGAAAATTAACTGCTTATAATTCCTCATTGCAAACTCAACAACCTCAAATGTTTTATTTTAAATAAATTACATTTGACAGAAGGAGAAAAGAAGGTTCTCAATTGTAATTATGTTTAAGGAGTCTCAGCACAAATTTGGGCCCCGGCTTCTGGACAAAATGTCAGACTGTTGTAAAACAGTTCAAACTGTATCCTTTTTCAAAAGTCAGGGATCCTTTGTAATTGCCCTCTCTTCAACAAGGGAAACCTTGTTTTCCAATCTGCTTGCATGTGCAAAACTGCAGCGTGTGTGCCTATATGTATGTGTGTGTGTGTGTGTGTGTGTGTGTGTGTGTGCTTTTTGCAGCCCCTCATCAGGCTCATTCCACAGCACAGCTGCAGTGGCTGAAGTCACACAGTTTGACTCAAGAGGAGGCTTAGCAGCTCATTAACGGATAGAACAAAGTAAGCTAGGAAACAGCAGCGACTACCAACACTGGCAGCGGTACAGAGCACAGGCCACGTCGTCCCTATCTCGAGGTGGTGCTCTACTTTCATGGGACAGTGATTCTGCCAAATCATAATCAGACATTACAATAATAACTGGATGAAAATGTATTTTGTCTGCAAAAGTGCCAATAACGACAATAACGGAAAGGCAGAGAGGATTGTTACAATTAGTCGATAAATCAATTAGTATCTATGTCTGCTCTGTTTTACTGTATATCTCTAATTCTGGTTCAGGACATGTAGGCTATACACGCTTTGGTGCATCAGTGACATAATGACTTGGAAGTCTTTTCATAATTCACATGTCTTTTCATCATCATTATATTTGTCTTGAGAAACATTTTTAGACTATAGTTCCAACCTTGCTTTGCATTGCTCTTTACCTTTATCATCTCATCTGTTAGTCTAGAAGTGTCTTCCTCACATTTCCCTCTTTCTTTCTCTGTTAGTTAAATATATCTCCTTTCCTTGCTGCACTTCATACTGTGACATTGTAATCTGGTCATCCGTATACCTCTGCCAAAAGCAATATTTGGTTAAGGACAAGAATCTGAAAAACAAAAATGCTTCAGTTATTCATCTGATGCAGAGTTCAGCCTGTGGCCCTATTAATCACAGAGCTCTTTCCTTCTGTCTCTTTGCAGAGATTGGACCCGTAACAATCACAACAGACCCCAAGAAGTTCCAGTATGAGCTGAGAGAGCTGTACGTTCAGGTGGGTTCAGAGCTCTCATTCCTCAAACCAAGGCACGGCTGCAGCAGCAACAAGTCATCTGGCCTAGATAAAAGCAGTAGGCTCATACCAGACGGCTGGGTAGGAACATCAGTTTACATCGAATGATGAAAGAAGTTCAAAACAATGCTATTCTTCTTTACTTTTAGAAGAGACTTGCAATTGCTGTAACCATTTTTAGTGTGTTTTCATCCTTCATATACATGTTAGCTAGGGGTTCTAACACTCATGGCGTTGGTCATATGTTGGCCTTACTGTTGCAAATTAATCTTTATCCTATGTTTATTTGCCTTCCTGCGCCATTACAAACAAATGTAGCAACAAAAACAAAGAATGGCTGGAAAGTTAAACAGAGTTCTGCCGAGTTTACATTTTTGTGTAATCACATGGAGAAAGAAAATAAGTTGTACAGAAGGAAGTTGAGCAGAAAGCCTGCTGTGTACTTCTTGAACAAATCAGAATAAATGCAAAGCTGGTACTCTTCATGTCTATGTATGCCAGAGAGCTGGACAGACACGGACAGAGATAAGTAGCATTCAGAGCTCTGTCCTTTGAAGAAAAAGATTTTGGCAAGTGTCTTTGCATCCTTGGCATCTGCCTTCGTTGATCTGGTGTTCGAGCGTGTTGTGTGTAGAATGGAAGAGATCCAGTTTCCTCTCACTTACTGCTTCATTCCTGAGTCTGTTTTTTCCTCCCCTCACCTTTTCACCTGCACAACCCCAGAAGAGGTTTTGGCCAGAGTGCATGGAAAAGATACTCTTTGGAATTGACATTTTTCTTGAAATTGAAAGGTTAAAGGTTATGTTAAGTTAAATGTTAGGCAACGCTACATATTTTTAAGGCACAAGAACAAAAGTGCACAGCGACGTTATCAGGCTCCGTGTAGGGGATAATTGGGCAATGGAGGGGGGGGGGGTTCTTAAAAAACCCTCTCGGCCAACAATCATGGGTCACTCCATTCCAGATGTTACTCTTGGGGTGATGCATATTCGCTAGCTATTGAACCCCTCAGACAGACAGGAATTTGGCGGAGGACAGAGAGACAGACAGAATAGTGGATGAGAAAGACGGATTGAACACTCACAGTCACACATACCGTCACACATTTTCTTTAACTGTGTTGGCTGCGGCTGTCAGTTATGGTTTGAGATATTTTTTACACCCCTTTGTTTATTTTTAATGGCATGTCTTTACACAGTTTATGGATGTGGTATTTCTACCAATTTGATCAAATGTATTTACTGTATACAGCATCAGATTTTAACATGAGACACTGTTCATATATAACAGGTCTAGACTGTACTATTATTTACAGAGACCCAACATTCTCCCATGAACAAGCACTTGGACGACAATGGCAATAAAAACTTGGGTACTGGTAGAACTGGTAGAAACCTTGGGCAGAACCAGGCTCTAGATGGGAGACCATCTACCTTTTGACAGAGGGAGACATAGAGATGTACAGCAACACCAATACTAGCACAACAGCTATAATGATAATATAAATAGGACTAATGGCTATAAATGTTATGGAATGAAGCCCTGAGTCAACACTGTATCAGTAGTTACATAAACACTGTGGGCACTTTAATAGGAATATTTGTACAATCCACTTACTGCCATAACCTCTACTTGTATTATGCCTATAATGTTCAGTTTTGTTGACATTAACATTGTACAGGTAAACCTAATAACATGGTATAACTTTGTATTACCTAGGACTGCATACTTTAATGAACATTAATAACTAAATGTACAGAATACATCAGATCACTATGTTAGTGGCTCTCAAAGTCACACATATATGTTTACATGTACACTATTTGATGATGATATATTTCTCTTTCTCAGGGAGGCGGGGATTGTCCAGAGATGAGCATAGGCGCCATTAAAATTGCCTTGGAGATCTCCTTGCCAGGATCCTTTATTTATGTTTTCACGGACGCCCGTTCCAAAGATTATAAGCTGACCCATGAAGTTCTGCAACTCATTCAGCAGAAACAGTCACAGGTTTGGATATTACTGCAGTATAAAGTACATCACATATAGGATTAAGTGATAAAGAGGTCACATTTGTATGTATGTGTGTGTGTGTGTGTGTGTGTGTGTATGTGTAGGTGGTGTTTGTGCTGACAGGAGACTGTGATGATAGGACTCACATCGGCTACAAGGTTTACGAGGAGATCGCCTCCACCAGCTCTGGACAGGTCTTCCATCTAGACAAGAAACAGGTCAATGAGGTAAGAGTATCACTGAATGGAAACTGCACTTCTGCTCAAGAAGAAATTGTTTTGGTCAAAGTATTCACATAATTTCAGCTTGGCCTGTGTTCTGTTCTGCGGTGTAAATTTAATAGCAGTAGAAGGTTTTACAGCTCTTTCTATGTATTTTGCTGTGTCCCTATTCAAGTCTGGACTCCAGATCAAATGTGCAGGAAACATTGAATTGATTGATGCATGGCGTAGCGCTTTTTAACCTGTCCAAGACATGGACTGGGCAGTGAGTCAAAGCCGGAAGTTTGAACACCTTTACTGTTTTATTACTGTAAGATAAAAGTCCTTGTTTGTGGAGGCATGAGAGTCGTTCTCTATTTGCCCGTAATTTTGGAAATTCTCCCATTTCTCTATTAATCTATTTTATTGATCTTTCTCTGTCTCTCTCGCTTTGTCTTTCTTTTATGTTTGCTCATCAGCAGTGTCATTTTCACTCCTTGTAGGATCAAATGCAACACTACTTTTATATCTTGACCGTGGTTTGGTTTGTTTGCGGTGTTTGTTCTGTGTAAAAATGGATACTAATTCATAACAAATCAAGATTTTTTAAGCATTTGGAATATTTGTGTCAAATCAATCATCTTTTGTGCAGCCAGCTTCACCCTGAGACTTTGACTGTGCTGTATCATTTTACACTCACGTCAGGGGGGGGGGGGGGGGGGGGGGGGGGGGGGGGGGGGGGGGGGGGGGGGGGGGGGGGGCAGCAGGACACGGGGGAATGTTCGAAACCTCCTGATTGCACATGTTGAGGGGATGACCTTACGTGCAGCCGACGGCGTAAATGTATGTGCGTCCGAGTTGGTAGATCATTCATATTTAAGAATGAATAAATGGACTTTGTTTAATAATGTAATTTTCATTTTTTAAACATCGTGATTTTAAAATAGAGTACTTTATTTAGTATGCATACCATGGTAGAGACAGAATACATTTGCCACTCTATAAAATATGTGTTATTCCTGCATTCATTACACTTCTTTCCCTTCACTGTAGGTTCTGAAATGGGTGGAGGAGGCGGTGCAGTCTTCCAAGGTCCACCTGCTGTCCACTGATCACGTCAGTGGGGCCAGCAACACCTGGCAGATGCCCTTTGACCCTAGCCTCAAGGAAGTCACTGTGGCCCTCAGCGGCCCAGCACCTAATATTGAGATAAAAGACCCACAGGGTAAGTGTTACCATACTTCACAGATTGATGTAGCTACCATCATATAATGAATATGTGTATAGATTGGTGACAATATGGATAAGATAGAAACATTAAAAATAAAATAAAAAATATAGATAAGATAGAAAATAGAAAAAATAAAAAATAAAAATAAAAATAAAAAACATGAGTGGAGAAACATAACAAAAGCAGATATTTCACTACAGGGTAAGGGGGCTCATTGACTGGTTTGATGAACATAATATCTCTATTTAACTGAAATATTGTGTATTTGTTGTACATTAATTGGTTATATGCTGATATTGTGTATATTAACTATTACTTATGTTATAAATATGAATATAGTTTTTTTTGCACATGGCAGTAGTGTTTTCATTTTAGTTTGTTGAGTCATTGAAGATCATTTTTCACATGTGAAAGCAAAGACCACAATTGCAGTAAAAAAATTAACAGTAAAATACGTAAATAAAATCCGTGTGGTGGTTTTCCCTTGGCCTGTTATGTTGATGGTATAATGATACAAACAGTGATAATGCTGCATCCACATACTTCCAGCTACAGTAGGTTTTGAACGCAGACAAAGTGTTAACTTCTGGTATTGTGTCAGTCTCTCTAAATCAAAGAGAAGCTTTTTAGACTATTTTAAATTATTGTTCGACAATCATACAGGAGGAATTTAAAGAAGAGGAGGACATGTTACTTTTAGGAAGTTACGCTAACTGTCGAAGTAGAAGTACAGTACACAGACCACATAGAGCTGAATAGTGTCCACACAAAAACAAAACAAAATCTTTGTAGGACGGGATTGATTTCATTCACCTACAGAATGCTGTGAATGCTAAAACCATATCTTGCATCTATATATGTTGACAACTAACGGTCAATATTTTGTATGTAACTTGAAGCCATGCATCAAGAATGTTGAGAATTCATTTATATCAGTCAAAGCTGCAGATCAGGTGAATAAACATGTCAGTGTTCGTGTTTGGCCTCCAGGGAAGCTCATGGGGAAGAGTGACGGCCTGACTGAGCTCCTGCACATTCCCAACTCTGCAAAAGTAGTCAACATCAAGGACCCACAGCCTGGGATGTGGTCTATCAAGGTAAACAATTCATTCTTTCAGGGACTGTGTGCACAATTACAGGCTTTTATTAACAATTCCCAGAGCTGAGCTGTCTTTAAAGAAGACTTACTGCAAATAGTTCAGTAGTGTAACCTTGAAATTAGATCACAACTGTGAGGAAGTTGTGCCCTTGAGGAAGGTTCTTAGGTTGAATTACAGCTGTGATATATCCGCATGTTGAGATACAGCGATATGTTTTCACGTCTGGTGAAAGCTTCTCTGACTAAACAAAAACTTAATCAGAAAGACACTTTTGAGCACTGAGATGATTTTTAAGACGGCCCTGGTAGAGGAAGATAAAGTGTGTTCAAGGACACTGCTGTCAAGACAACGTGCTGACAGCAGTACATCTTTGTTTGGGGTCCCTTTGCTGTTGTTTGCCCCTTGCAGAGTTGAAGGTGTTGGCACCCGGCTGACGTGGTAATGCTAAAAAGATCACACATTGGACCGCCCGCACTGTCAATGCCAGATGTTGAGAAATGACAAGCATTTTTACACGAGTGATTTGTTGACGGGGCCCCGGTGGCCCCTGTATTCTCTATGGACTCCTTCTAGGACACTTTTCCTCATCTCTGCATAACTGTGTTATGTGTTTGATTTACAGGGAAAGGGATTCGATGGAAAACTGTGTAATCTCTGAGTTTCATTTAAAGAAAAATGCAGTTTTGAGAATAACTGGATAAAGATTGGGTTTTCCATGATTTGTTCTGGCACTTCCACACTTCTAGGCACTTTTTTATTCATGTGCAACATGAAACTTCCACAAAAACAATTACAATGTCTCTTTCTTGTTGTGCCTCTTATTCTTGCAAAAGCATATTGATGCTTTTGGAATCCCCTCTCAGTAGGCACTGGCAGTAATGACAGTGTGGGGCAAACGTTCAAAGTTTCAATTGCATATATTTAAATTTTTGGGATGTAAAAAGTAACATGAATGGGGAATGCACATTTAATCAGTAAGGCATTTTTGTCTGCACTTAACCCACAGGTTAATCTCATGCTGTGGTCTCTCTATAAACACTGGTGTAAGTAGGCCTTTCTCGGTTCACACAGAAAAACTGGCAGGAGCTCAACATTTCTTGCTGTAGATGTCTTTTTCCTTTGGGGTCTTAGAGACTAAAAAACACTTGCAGTATGTTGCGTTACCGCTCGCTGGCAGACCTTTTTTCAGTTCCTGATTGATTGTTTAGATTGGACATTTGGCCTTCAAAACACCTTGGGGTTACTTGTTCAATGCTCAAAGATGAACAGTGCTGCGTCACTGTGTGCTGTCTTTAATATCAGCTTAAAGCTTTGATTGAGGTCCTTGATTTCTTTTCACATATGGTGAGCTGTACCATCCTCCTGTCTCATTTGTGCCTCTCATTTCACTCCCTGTCTCATCAAACATCCTGAGTCTCTCTCTGTCTTTTCCTCTTCCTCCCAACGCATTTACTCCTCCAATTATCTCCCTCGGAGAATAGGCGGATTCTCCCCCCCCCCCCCCCCCCCCCCCCCATTGCTCAACTTGGACATTGCCTTTTTTAACCTCAGTCCCCCACACCACTCTTTCTGGCTTGCAAGCTGAAAATATCTCCCTCTCATCCGCAGCCTTGTTTCCCAGGACATTGAAAGAAATGTGGATAAATACTTTTGGGGGATTTCACTGTTCTGCCATGCTGGGTTTCAGTAAGGCTAATAGACCATGACACCCCAGTGTAAGAACCAGGACATAGATTGTGTGTGAAAAGGAATTTGATTCATTTTAATCTGCCTTTAATTGGATGTTGTGGTGTAGAAGGTGGGCTCAGTTTTGCCCCTACTTTACATTCACTTTGTGCTGAATTCAGTATATTCTACAACTGTTACTCAGTGCAATCAATGTGCAACAAATTATGTAATTTTCTGTTTCTCACTAGGAGAAAATGATACTAGATGAGCACAGACAGATGCCAGTTACTCAGTGACCCTGTTGTCAGTTTCTAATGTGAACACACTGCCACATTTAAAGAAAGAAAGAAAGTTCTTCATTGGTAGTGAATAGCTCTTCTTTTTGTCCTTTGTAGTAGTAGTAGTAGTTAGTGTTAGTGTGTGCTAGTGTGTGTGTGACTGTGTGTGTGTGTTTGTGTATAAGCGTTTAAATATGAGTCACCGAGGTGAGACTTCTTCGTGCTGCATTTAAAAAAATAAAAAGTTCTTCATTGGTAGTGAATAGCTCTTCTTTTTGTCCTTTGTGTTAGTGTGTGTGCGTGTTAGTGTGTGCGCTAGTGTGTGTGCAACTGTGTGTGTGTGTGTGTGTTTGTGTGTAAGCGTTTAAATATGAGTCACCCAGGTGAGACTTCTTCGTGCTGCAGTGACCTCAGCATTGATGAGTACATTTAAGCTGAATTTAATTTAATTGTCCATGACGATAGTTTGTAAAGGCTATAATTTTAAAAGCATGCAAACAGCTCAAAGGGCGAGCGCCGGCAACCTTCCCTCCTCTTGTTCTTTGAGTCTGTGTTCTGCTCCTGTCTCTTCTCATATGATTTGTTCTAGTGTGTATACAGCAGCCAGGTATCCTGCTGAACACAAAACTAAACATAGCATCATTTGAATAATGGGCGAAAGGACCAAATGGTTAGACAATGTTTTTGAACTTCACACAACATTTTCAAGTGAACTCCATCATGCTCCCTCCTGCTGCTTGATGATTATGTTTTGAGATCATGTTTTACAAATTAGGTTTTAGATTGCTATGATATATTTTTCACACACAATAGACTTACTGTAAATCCCTAAAGCCCTAAAAACACGTGTGTCATTGAGAGTGAAATTTATACCATGCCGGCAGATCAAGTGAAATGTATTGGTATTATGGACATAGATAGAAAGGCAATTCAAAGCACTTCGGATCATAATAGTTTGTCTAGGCCAGTTAAGCAGTTTTCTCTTTGCATGTGTTCTAAAGAATCACATCAGAAGGTGTTCAGTGTAAATGATCTGATCCCGTCTATACACGTACTGATTGAACTGCGTGAGGGTGTGTTTGAGACTGGTCAATCTGTCCGGTTGGGTGTGAAATTGGGGAATGGGTAGCTCAAATGACAGGGACCCTTCTTGTCTTTGGTAAGAGCTTGACCTTTAAGGGACCTCTCCCCTAATTACGGCCTCATTTACAACCAACTAATGACCCGGGGTAATTCCATGGCAGCCATTAAAGCAGGTTTGATGACCACGACATGTATTGTTTTTCATGATGGCAGGCATTAGCATTTAACGCTGTGCCGGATCCCCTTTGTCCTGCTATCACCTCCAGTTTTGTATGTGTCTGCTTAAGTGCACCGCTTTACCCAGTTTCGTGGTTTTCTTTTCTCGGGGAATTTCAGTTTCTGCCAGGTAGAACTCAGTAATTGTAAAATACAGTAAATCCACACATTCTCTTTAATTTCAGGCAATTGCAAATGACAGTGTAGGTATGCATGCCTGCATTGTGAGCCAATCTCTGTGACAGCTCCAAGGTGTTTTACCTAAGATGAGGAGTTTCCACCACTCACCAACCTATATTTCATTGTAATTACTCTGTCTCTATTTCTTCAGGGCTTCAAAAGACCTCCACGCGATGATCACCACATGATGCGCTCTTTGATTATAGTGGTTGTGTTTGTTTAATTAAAGTATGAATGTCAGACTGAATGGGTCATCTCTGAATTCGACAGTCAGCCATGACTTGCTTAGAGTGGCTTGTCTATACATGCAAAGATGGTTGATGTACAGAAGGCTTTTACATAACAGTCCCAGTGCTGCGGCTGTTATTTAGACCACTCAGTTCTGCCTTTGATGAAAAAAACTCTTCTATATTTTGTTTTCTTGAGTTATATAAACTGTATCACCATCAAGTGTCAGTCGGGGTTTTTGACCAAATCAATTCGTACCAACGATCGTATACTACTTAGTTTTAAAATAATAAATATGTGAATAGAAACACAGATGTACGAACCAGTAGTCATGGAGATAATTATCAGTAAATATACATGTCCCCTTTCTTTAATACAGACCTCTAGTGAAGGAAGACACTCAGTCCGTATCTCAGGTCTCAGCAACATTGACTTCCGAGCTGGGTTTTCCAGAAAGCCCACCCTGGACTTCAAAAAGGCCTCCAGTAGGCCAGTTCAAGGTGAGTGAGGTCAAACAAAATGACACCAGCACAACCGTTTGCTTAAGTTCGCCTGTTCTGTTCACTTATACCTTTTAGCTTTTGGACAGTATACTGTATGTCATATGGTCTTTCCAGGTATTCCCACACACATCCTTCTGAACACCACTGGACTTTCACCTCCTGCTCGAGCTGACAGGATAGAGCTCCTGTCAATAAAGGGCGAAGTGATCAAAACTTTGCCAATCCGTTACTACCCTGACCGCAAGCCATTCGGCCTCTGGAACATCACAGAGTTCATTCCACCCAACGAGGCCTTCTTCCTGCGAATGACGGGATATGACCGGGACGGTTTCCCATTCCAGAGAGTCTCCAGTGTTTCCTTCTCAAGCATTATACCTGGTCAGTGATGTCACCCATATTTAGATGTGTGGAATTATTTAGTAATTTAAAAGATTCATTTTCTTTTTGCCTTCATCTCTTTTAGTGTATATATATTTTACATATTTTGCACATTTTGCACACTCCGTTTACATTTAATTTAATTAAATTTCCTTAATACACACTGCACAGTTATTTGTATTCTATTGTGTATATATATATATATATATATATATATATATATATCATCCCTGTTCTTATATTTTATTTTATTTTATTTTGTGTGTTTAGTTTATTTAGTCTATTCCATTTGGTGTCTGTAAAGTGTTAAGCGCTACTATGACAACAAATTTCCGCTTGAGGATTAATAAAGAAAATATATCTATCTTTCTATCTATCTATCTATCTATCTATCTATCTATCTATCTATCTATCTATCTATCTATCTATCTATCTATCTATCTATCTATCTATCTATCTATCTATCTATCTATCTATCTATCTAGTTGCCCCTAAGGTGCTGATGCCGGCCACAAGTCATGGTTATTACCTGCAGAGAGGGCTGTCCCACTGCCAGGTAGAGAGCCTGATCCCCTTCACTCTGCGCTTCAGTAGGGATGGAAGACGACTTGGGGTGGACCAGCTCTTCAGGTGAGCAGGGTGGAGGGGAGGGTGGGAGAGAGGCTACATTTATTTTATTAACATTAATTAATGTTAATTTTATTAATATAGCCTGACATCGAAAATGTGCTACAAGGGGGTTTACAGACTGTGCAGCATACAACACTTAAACCCTCTATCCTAACTCTTACAAGACAGATAGGGGACCCCTCCTCTGTTAAATATCAGGAGAGAAAAAACATGCTCTGTAAAGTAATTACCTCTGCCAAAACGAATTAACTGTCAATATATGCCAGTTACAAGTGATTGTACCTTTTATCATAAGGTTGTTTTATCCATGTCCTATTGCCAAACCTGTGTAAAGTCAGAAGTATAACCCATTTATTTGGCTGTGACGTGGAATACATCTGTTAAAGTCTTAGCCACCTTCTGCAACACATGTTTAGTCAGAACTGTATTTGTTCAGGAGGCTGGATGTGTTGCCCTTCTACTACCTTAGTAGTAGGTTTTGGAAAGCTATGCAGTCAAGTTCAAGCTGGAAATTAGCTCCACAGATGCACTGTGGTGTTGGATTGGGACAAGAATGAAGGGTTCACCCCTTGTTCTCTCAGCTGAGAGTTTGATGATGATATGATAGTCTGCTCCGTCATCACATGGTGAGAAACCATAACACTTTGGCCAACGGCAGATGGTTCCACATTTCATGCACATCTATTGAAACTTTCTGAGAGGTTACTCTCCCTGCAGGCCGAAAGACAAACAGAACGGATCCAAACTGTGCTTTGGACACAGACTCTGTTCTAACTTTACTTCATCACCTGCATGACTAAATCTGATTGGATTTTCCACCAGATCGAGGGATGAGTTAGTCGCACATAAAATGTATTCAACATCATTCTCAGGGAATAGTGAAGATAAAGGTATTAAGCTTTCTTCCTTTCGATTCTAGTGAGTCCGACAATGCATCATGGGTGATAGCCCAGGTAACTCTGAAGGATGAGGACTACTACGAGTGTATTGCTATCAGCAGTGCTGGGACAGGAAGAGCTCGCACCTTCCTAGATGTATCAGGTAAGCACACATACTAGGACTCAATCACCCTGTCACAGGATGACAACAGGCAACTTATTCAACATACTTGATTACAAGCAGACACAACACACAGTCCTAAGAACATCTAAACTCTGTTGTCAGCACAACTATAAACTAGTATCCATACTATTAAAATAAATGAACTGAAGCAAAATTAATAATTTACAGAATATGATGGAGTTTTGTGTAGGGTATTGAGCAATTTGAAATCCAACTCAAATCCTTTGTTCTCTTTTAAGAGAAAATAATTGAAAGCCAAAAAGGGGATATTTACTTCAATGTAATATCTGTATTAATATTGTTCCTTCCTCTTCAATACCATTAACAACACGTTATCTGCCCATGACATGTAAGTCAGTTTACTTTGACATCGGCACTCTGGCAGCCTGCCAGCTGCTGTCCGTCAAACACAGACACAGAGATGCCCCTCCAGACAAAAAAAGGAGTATTTCAAATTTTTCGCAACATTTTTTTTTTTCTCCTTTCAGGAATAAAAGAGAAAAATGAAATAATGGTTGGGAAAAACACATTTATATCATTTTTCACAAAAGTAATGACTTTTTTATACTGATTCATGTTTAGAACTTACATCTTACAGTCTAAAGACGCAAAATACTTTGAGCTAAATGATGCAGCAAGAAGTTTATGTCATGCTCGATAGGTTTCCACACACGCTCACACACACAAACTCACACTTGACTTTGGAATCCAAGCAGCAGTTGATGTGGGTTTGATTTCACTGGGTTCAAGGTCTCCTGCTGTGGATCACACGCAGAGAACCTGCATGTTGGCAGAATGAATGTTGTTTTAAGGAAAATGTGACCCTAACATGATATTATAATCTATGCCTCTCAGCGATCATGTCATAAGGTTTATGGTATGATTTGTGTGCCTGATTTGTAAGTAAAGGAATGTAAATATGATTTAAGCTGAGAATACATATAAAGCTGTAGGTAAGTTCCGGGTTGTGGATCAACAGTAATGGTATACTGTAGTTTAGGTGACTATACTCTTCTACACTTTCAATACAACAGCAGGACAATGATAAATGCATAACAATTGACGATCTCACAGAGAAATTCATAATCCATGTAATAAATTACTTGCATGGTTCATTTTGTTATCATCAGGATGTCAAAGATTTAAGCACAGACAAAACCAGTGGGATCATATAAGGATTTATACTTTTAATTATACCGCTGGGGAAAACACAAAGACATTTTTGCCTTTTCCAAAATCCTTCGTAGTGCGTTTTTTTTCTTCTCCAACTGAAGCTCTTTCCATTTTGAGACCCCAGAATCTGACACCACATGAGTTCCAATGCTGTAGGTAAACGTCTCTTTGTCCAAATGTTGCTTTCCAAAAAAACGTCCTGCTTTGTGAAATTCACTGGAGCTCCATCAACATGATGAATGCCAAGCAGAAAGGAAGAAGGTGAAATGCTGAGAAAGAGAGAGTGAGAGGTAGTTGAAAGACCGCTTTGGGAAACTGAAGAAGGAGAGAGGGAGCCAGGCAGGGATCTGTGTAATGTCCTAAACGTAAGTCATTATTTTAACTCACCCACCATGTCCAAAGGTGGAGAGTCTTAATTTCTCCATCTTTTGACCTCTTATGACTTCTCTACAGTTGGGTGATGTTAATCCTTCTTAGTCACCAACTCCAGCCTTTGTCAGTGATATTCTGAACAGTATTACAAACCTCCACACCTAACATTTGAACACACAGAAAACACATATAATACCCGCTCAGTTGCCAAGTTATGTCATCCTAATTCCAAGGACCTGTGCTTAAATTCTCCAGCAATCCTCCTTGTATCAGTTGCCAACGCCTTTGCTACCTCTTTGTGCCCCCATCTTCTCTTTCTCTCTCCTTTTATAAAAAGGCTGAAGATGAACATCATTCTAATAGGAGATGTTAAAGAAAATTACATTTCTGTTGCACACATCTAAGATAACCTACATGGATACCTTTTTACAAAGTACAAACAAATGCTTACATCTAAGCACCCACTGTAGTTTAGAAAATGCACATATGAGGATTAGAGAAGACATCAGTTTGCTGCATTTGATGATGAAATATGTATTTTTTAAACTGCTTGTGCAGATGATAAAGGTTTCTCCAAGACGAGGGCTACTTTTGTACAAACTGTGAAAACAGTTACACTTTTTTTTTTTATTTACGTTTTTGTTAAAGGGTACTTTAAGCAACTTTAATATTGTATTATCATAAGTTGGTAGACAGATTAAATAAAGAATAGTCAAGATCAAAGCAGGTATAGGTTCAGCTCCGTTAATGACTTATTCCTGTATTTCGCATAATGCAACTGGAAGGCTTCTTTCCTTAGAACCTTTTAGCCCGGTAACACCAACAATGTATGTTCCTTCTCAGATTTTTACTAAATGTTAGTTTACCAAAAATTAGTTTGGTCTGCAAAATTGTTCTCCATGACTGCAAAAATATCCATGTCTCTACAGATGTGACATCAAGAAAGTGACAACTTGCTCTGAATTCCTGTTTAGCCTTTTTTGATCATATAAAGTTCCTGCCATCAACATATTTCCTCATTGTGCAGAGCCGCCTCCAGCCATCACAGTTGAGGGCAATGTCACCGTGTCTCCTGGCTCCCGTGCTGTCCTCACCTGCCACGTCGTCAGCTACGGTCAGCTTCAACCTCACCTGGCTGAGAGGAGGTCACGATGCCCGCCTGAACCCACAGGTGCACGTCTTGACCAACCTCTCGCTACAGGTGTCCGCCGTGACCCCAGATCACTCGGGCTGGTATGAATGCATGGCGACAAACGAAGGAGGGGTGCGGGCAGAGCGAATTCTACCTCACTGTGCAAGGTGAGGAGTGTGTGTTTATGTCTTTAATGTGATTCTGTGGTGTACGATTGTGTGAGAAATAACAAATACACATCAGCCTACAACAACTGGGTCTAATAGAGCACAGTTGAACTGTAGTCTTGTTGCTGGTGTATGTGCGTGTGCTTGTGAGACTTTTCTTGTTCGTGATTTACACCCCGGGGGAACGAACTCTTGGCAAACACATCACCCTTCCCAAATGCACCATTGTGTCCCAAGTGCCCCCCTCCCTTCTTCCCTCCCTAGCTCCCTATAATTCACCCTAATGCTTTATGGGATGTGTGAATATTATTTATGCCTGACTCTCAGGCAGCGCTAAAGTAGAGTTTTCCATCTCCAGACAGCTCTCATAGTCCTTTTTCTAACACTTCACTGACACTGAATCAGGAACACTTTGTTGGACAGAGTATCCCTGGCTATCTGGCCAGCACCACAGCATCGGCCCGAGCTTGGACAGGAAATGCCGATGTAATAAAGCAACTAAAACCTGCCATTGGCAGATGATTTCAGCCAGAACCCATTGACAATAATCCAGAAGGTACAGAGGATTTAAAGAAAGTAAGTGAGAGCAGCGAAGAAGCTTTGTTTTACATAATCCAATCCAAATGGACATCCGGTATTTACTTTGAAGAAGTTAATAGAAAGAACATCTGCTGCTCACTGTCGCCTAAATCCCTCCTTCTATGTGTCCTTCCAGGTCTTGATGCGTTGAAACTTATAGATCAACAAAGAAATAACTTCACTTCACCTTAAGCTGTTTTGTTTTTTTATACACATTTTTCTTGAGTAATTGAAAAGTTCACTGTAATTTAAGAGAACAGTTCTCTATGGAAGGTAAAGTACAATAACAGATTGAAAAATGGCAGGTTTAATACCAGTGCTGCAGACAGGGTTGGAGAGGAGCTCTGTCATTTGGCTTTTCTCACTGAGAAGTGAGTTGGTATCACAATTGACCCAAAAACATCTTTCCTGGTTCAACTGGATTTCTTTCTCTTCATATCTCCTCACCTGTTCATTTTTCACACCATCCTGCCATTAAGTTTTTTGTTATTCTTTTCTTGAACCAATTTCTTACTGCTTCTTTAAGATGATTTTCTTGCCTCATCTCTTTTTCTCTCTCAAACATCTGTCAGCAAGCCCTTAGGGTTTCCTAATCACCCCCTGGTCAGACCCATCCTAGTTATTAGTCTCACTTTGAAGTGCGTAAAGTCTGCTGACGTCTTACAACACTTGGACAGAATACAGTGGAACTTGTTCTGTATGGCCACATGCCAACAGAAATAGGATAAAGAGGATTTATAGCTGATTCTTGTTGTTTTAGTGTGGATGTAAATCTTTATGAAAACAACCTGAAAACAATACTGTGGATACACATTGTCGATAGTCAAAAGAAAACATGGGTACGTTTGGATGCATTGTAAGAGGGAGTGAATGTACATGAGAGAGGCAGGAAGGAAGAAAAGGCAGCAGGTAATGAGCAGAGTGCTAAAGACAGGCTTCTTTTTGAAACATTGAGGGCTGCTGCTCAGTCAAAGTAGGACAATATGTCTTCCTTCTGAGGAACCTCCTTGTTCCTGAACTCAGAGGTATCCCTGCGCCCCTCAGGGCAGGGTGACCTCACGAGATGGGAAAGGCAATTGAGAGGAGAGGCCGGCTTGGCTGTAAGCTGTTGTACCTTTGATCTTGTCCGAGTCGTACATCCAGCACCGTACAGCCTGAGGCACTGAGGTTAAGAACAATACGGGGACAGGTTGAGGTATTTCATTTTCTGAAAATAACACAAGAAATCCCTCTCTGACATCTTAGATGGACACAAATCGTTATTTGCTTGTTTTGGAAGCATACTGTTTCTCCACTGAGAGGACTACACACTGTATTTTCTACAGATTGGAAAGGTCAGACTCTGGAGAGGTTTTTGGCAGTGGAAATAGAGCAGAGAAAACATGGCCTTGAAGGGATGAATTACAGTACACATCATGAATCCATTGAAAAATAGTTTACGATTCCCCAGCTTCTCTGGGTCTAGGTTCAATATTCCTGCCTGTTTTACCAATAGATACGAAGTGAGGGGGAAAGATATGCTGTGAAACATTATTAATTGTAGTAACAGCCATCACTCCTCCTGCTACAGGGTCAATAACAGTGTATGCTCTGTTACATCTTATGACTGTGCCTGATGTCAGGGTTATAGAAGAAGTTCCTGACTTGCATGTAAAGGTCCAGCACATCATAAACAACACCTTATGTACTAATATGTCATTTGTATGTGACATTTCTCCAAGCCAAAGTCACTCACATTCTTAATGATGGAAATGATCATCATCAAAGAAAAGAAGCCCCAAATCAACTGTAAAAACGATTGAAGACATTTATTTGGTTTTTACTTTTACATATTTGTATTGTGACTGTTTTAAAGATATATTATTGAGTAATTGATTCAATTTAGCCAGTGCAACTATCACAGTATACTAAGTCAACTGAGTGACTGAATTAGACGAATATTGATTCATATTTTGATCTGGAAAATGTGTATCTTTGTAGCTCTCTTTTCCTCTAATAAAATGATATCCTATCTTATATATTTTCCTTTAGAGGTGCCCAGAGCTTCAGTAGAGCCCCGGAATCAAACCTTTACAGCAGGAGAGGAAATGAGGATCAGATGCTCGGCCAGCGGCTACCCTCCACCCCGTCTGGTCTGGACCCACAATGACATGTTCATCACGGCGTCCAGCAGGTGAATTCATCTCATTTCACATGAATACATTTGAGGACATTCAATGTTCTTCTGTCTCAGATACTGAAGTACTGAATTGTGTATTTTGCGTTTTCAGACACAGGATGACTTCTGATGGCACACTAGTTATAAGAAACATGGAGAGAAAGGATGGAGGAGTGTATGCCTGTCTGGCCAGCAACAAGGCTGGAACAGACACGGTGACCTCCATCCTCACTTATATTGGTGAGTGCCTAAAGCATTATTATTAGGTCACAGGGACCTGGAGCCAATCCCAGCTGATATTTTTGAGAGGCGGGTTACACCCCGGTCAGGTTGCCAGTCAATCACACACACATACAAATATAGAGACAGGCGACCATTCACGCTTACATTCACACCTACAGCAATAACTAGTCTCAGATTAACCTAACCTGCATTTTTTTGGACTGTGGGAGAAAACTGGAGCACCCACAAACAAATTAAATAAACATGCAGTCAAATGGAAATCAACAAAACAGACATTTAATTAAATATGCACATCTGCATTTCGATTTGCTCTCTCTATCAAACTGATGTTCGATCTGTTTAACAATCCTCCTTCCCTAGAATCTCCTGTGGTGAAAGTGGCTTTGGGGGATATTCTCATCGGCATTGGAGAAACCACAGTGATGGCCTGTAGTGCGTCTGGAATCCCACAGCCTGAGATCTGGTGGTACAAAGGTAACACCTGAGCAGAAGAAGGATAAGGATCAACAACAATAACAGTATTTGGACATTTGTATATTCTGGACAAACTCAAAAACAAAAACTATGAATAAATATTAAAAGTTCAGCGTGTTGATCACACAATCCAAATAAGAGTCAAGCTGACCACACTCCACTGTTGCTTGCTCTATTAACTAGGTGATGTCCAGCTGCATTCATCATCCCTGTTGGACGTGGACGCGTTAGGAGGTTTACTGACAATCAAGGAGACCGAGGATGTCGATGCTGGAGATTACACCTGCGTAGCTGTCAATGCTGCTGGCAGCTCGTCAGGAAAGATCTCTCTGGATGTCGGAGGTGAGGGTGGCACCAAGTTCAGTTGTAAAAAGCATGCATATATAATATATAGGGAGATTACAACTTGTGCACCTGTACCATAGGTGTCAATGTGCAGACTGCAGAGTTTGGAAGTGATGACGTCCTTTCTTGTTTCTTGTGTTGCAATGTTGCTACAGTTGGCTGTTTCATGATATGCTTGCTAGACCCTTAAACCCTAAAAGGTCAATGAATTGGGTGTTATGGCTGATGTCTGTTTATAATCATACAAAGGCTGCTTTGGTGCAGGTAATGAACGATGCCTTTGCACAACATGTCTGGTTTAAAGCTAAACAGGGTTACACAGGAGTGTGTCAATATCCATGTGTACTTAACTGTGCCAGCTACACTTTTGCGCATGCTCAGAATATTAAAATAAATGTGTAAAATATATAAAGGAACCAACAATTTGTAAAATAATTGAAGACATTGTTATTGTTATTTCATCATTCAATTTTCATAATAACTGAATTCGTTATAGACATTTAATAGATTAATAGATGTCTATTATAAAATAACAATGAAGTCCTATGAAACTACACTATTAAATACAATATATTTGTTATTCAAGTGGTTATTTGTGTTATAATTACTTATTTAATGTTGAACAATTTGGCACTCCATATTCACATCGTTTAGTACGTCTGTTCCTAAAATCAGTAGCGAACTAGCCAAGCTTACATGATGGACAGGTTGATTGTCTGTAGAATGCAATACAGATGGATGGGTATCCCCAACACCTTTTGACCTTTTCCTTCTTCGACCTTCATGGTTCCAGCCGCACCCAAGTTCACCCGCGAGCCAACCGATGTGGCGTCTGACATCGGCTCCAAAGTGACCTTGCTGTGCCTCGCCCAAGGTCACCCCGAACCGCAGGTCACCTGGAAGAGAGAGGATGGACTTCCAATTTTCAACAGGCCCCGTGCATTTGGCACTATTACACGGAGCAGGGGAGGTCTACATATCACCAGTGAGTTTTCTAGTGGGGAAACACTTTACACATGAAATTCTCTACAAGTATGCCTCCATAAATATCCCTTTTTCAGACCTGTGGGTGGAAGATGAGGCGATATATGTCTGTGAGGCTCACAATCACTTTGGCAGGATTCAGGCCCAGGCAAGGATCACAGTGACTGGACTGGGTAAGTGCAAGTCTTGCCTCTCGGACTCTTTTTATTTATTTATTTATTATCTTCACTTAATTTTCATAACAAAGCTAGTATTCACAGAAATACAGCAAGCATTGTACTTTTGTATTTCCATCTGATCTCTCATTGATTTATTGATTCATTCATTATCTTGAAAATCCCCCAAGGCAATTTAATATGGGTTTGCTGAATGAAAACAAAAAGCTTAGATCGGCCTGTCTGTGCATATACATACTTACACATGCTCACATTACTTTTAACTGATTATGCATTGTTTTGTCTATTCAAAGATCATATCTACCCTCCATGTCCAATACACTGTCTAAAACCTCAAATAGTACCGTTGAGTACTTATGTGCTGTATGTCCTTGTGAGTGTGTGTGTGTGTGTGTGTGTGTCTCTGTTTCAGTCTTTACACGTGAGTGTGAGTTCATTAGCACATTTCAGTGGGTGTGTTTGAACACATGGGCCTTGTTAACCACTGTTTCTATTACATCGTTTTCTTTACAGTGGAAACACACTGAGCTCTTATATGTGGGCCAAAGGTTAGAAACCACAGACCCACCCAGATGACATACATTACTGCCCCACTGCCCCATTTCCCTACTGACAACGTTGCCTCATGACATACACACGTCCAATGCACACAACCAATGCAGAAGCACATGTAAAGTACCTTCTTTGGACAATGGTGGAAGTAGGGAGCAAGACAGTTGGCATGCATGTGTATGTGTGTGTGAGGTTGTGTTCACAGGTCATTCAGGGCGGTCGTCAAATTCCCCTTGACAACACCCTGTTGTCTATCACAGCCGACACAGATACCATCAGCATTGTCTGCGTGAACACAGCCAAACCATTTAGACAAAAGGGATACCATTACGCGTGTCTGTTTATGAGTTTAGGGATGGATATGCATGTGTGAGGGAAGGTACAGGTGTGTTGATACGTTTAGCAGCTGTTGAAAATGTATACTGTATATGCTATATTGTTAGTGTGTTTATAGCAACTATGCATTCCCTCTTGATCATACATCACACACGCAACACACACACACTTACTTAGTTAAAGGCCTATGATCATATCATTTTGTATTTTTTTTACATACGCCCTGTATAATTGTTTGTAATCTGCAGTCTCGCCTGTCATGGCGATGAGTCCGGCTGTACTCGGTGTAATCGAGGACCAGCAGGTGACTTTGCCCTGTGTGCTATTGGCTGGGAATCCGCTGCCTGAGAGGCAGTGGCTACACAACTACGGCTTGGTGAGGTTACAGAGAGTTTACCGTTTTTAATATATGTCTTCATTTTAAATAGCCATGATTTCATTTGGACCTATTTGAACCTACAAATCTTCCAGGTGACCTCAGACCAGTATGTGACAGTGAGGAGGGATGGCAGTCTGCATATTGAGAGGGTCCGGCTGGACGATGCGGGGGACTACACCTGTTTGGCTGAAAACGTTATTGGGGCCACCAACCATACCACCACTGTCAACGTCTATGGTATGAATACAAACTATATATTGATGTGCAAATTTTTAAACATTAGGGAAAACACAGTAGTTTTTGAGCACGAGCAGCACCCACATTGTGGTTGTATCAGTAATCACATGGACAAAAATGCATGTGCAATAAGAATTGGGGTGTTTTAGTATTTCTGCTGACTGTACATCAATTATACGCACAATTTCACAAACCAGCAGTTGGGGCCATTCATTTGATGAAAAATGTAGCAATGTGCCTAAAAAGGAAAAACAGAAGATCCAAAGACAATGCTCTTGTTGAAAAAGCGACATTTTACTTTACATCTCCCTATTTAGCATTTGTAAGCAGTATATCAACATTTAATACATTGTTTATAACATACTATAGTTCCAGGTTCCTTGTATTGTGTATACTGGGTTACTTAATAGAACGTAGCCATGGTTAATGTTATTATTATTATTATTAGGCTTTTCTTCTATTCTTTCTCACTTCCCTGGTAAAATGTGTCCCCTACACTGCAAAGGGCTCATAACCTCATAAATATGATTATCTTTGAGGTTGCATTAAGACCAGGAGATGCTGATGGTAATGTCAGAGTTTGGATCACAGTGAGAGGGGAACATGAGCTCTCCATTTATACTAAAGTCAGTGATTGCCAGATACTACCAACTTAAGTAGGAATGGTCCTCAGCATGTCCGTAAAAGCATTGACTCCCTACTTGAAATTAGGTAATTTCTTCTTATCTATAAATACACAACACACATTTTACAAATACTTGATGAATGTAAAAACAACTACTTTCTTCATATGTTTCCAGTGATTCCTACCATTCAGTATGGCCCTCAGGTGTTCAGCACAATCGAGGGCACACCCATCACTCTACCCTGCCGTGCCAGTGGAGTACCCCCCCTGACATTACCTGGACCAGGTATGGATACGCCATCACCTGTCTCAGTACCTGTTTTAGTATGAAACATGCCAAAGTAAGAGCCAGTTCTCCCAGCTTGCAGTTGTGTGCCATTGTCCTGCAACTGAAGACCTTCATTTTCTCTTAATCAATGGCTAAATAATAAAGTTAGTAAGTTAGTAATGTCACAATCCTGAGGCACTGACTTCACATTTGCCTCGTGTTTTGGAATATTATATATATATATATATATGTATATATATATATATATATATATATATATATATATATATATATACATATATATATATTATATATATATATACTATATATATATAATATATATGTATATATATATATATATATATATATATATATATATATATATACATATATATATATATATATATATATATATATATATATATATATATACATACGTATATAAATGTATTCACAGTCTTTTTCTTTAACAGTGCAAAAATAAAAATAAAACCATAAATGTGAGATCTACTACTTGTTGGACACCATGACAAGTGTTAATAAAGCTGAGTTAATGAAACAGACTCTGTCCCCCACCCCTTTCCTGTTGTGATTTGTTTTGTAGGGTGGGGAGCTGATGTACTTGGGTGGTCCAGCCTTCTCCCTGGGTTCTGACGGCAGCCTCCTCATCACCACCCCCTCTGGAAATGAGACTGGAGAGTTCATCTGCACAGCTACCAATGCTGCTGGCTCCGCCTCCAGGAAGGTCCAGCTAACTGTCTATGGTAAACCTCATCACCAGCTAAAGGCGGGATAGAGTCCGTACAAAGAGAAAGAAGCTACCGTCAACTGTTAATTACTAAATGTATGAAGTAACATGAAAGTCATGTTACTGTGTTGGATGTTGGATCATTACAAAACAGGATATATTATCCACTATTTGGGCTGAATGGTTTCAACTTAATTGTAGTTTAGTTTGTTTATGTGCAGATCCAGTGTCCCCAATGACTGTTATTGATTCGAAAAGCCAATCTTAAGGCCAAACTTTAATATTTCTAAATCCTACAATATGCTGTCACTCACAGTCATGGCCCACTTACAATAGCAAATGTGTCTCGGCGTGAAAACGCTCCAATCACGCCCATGTTATGTTGTGTGTGGTGAGAGAGGCGGTGTAGGTAGTTTTCAGAAAAGGGGGACAGATATGTGACAACCTGCTCTCCACTTTTTTAATTTAACTGACACAGTTGGTATAAATTGCAGTTACCAGCTATAAATGCATGATTGTATTATCTGTAGCCAATGTATCAACCACTTTGACCAACAATTACTTTCGCTTCATAACCCCCAACTCTCTCAATGTATATGATGACGACCTTTTATCAAAATGTATTTTTCAAAAAAATATTTTTCTCTTTTTTTACTCATCGTTTGTATCGTTATACTTTATGAAATGTTGTCTGAAATTGTCACATTAATCTCTAAGAGTCACTATTTCTGTGCATGTCCAGTCCGTCCTCGGTCCAATGTTAGTGGCTCAGCTGAGCCGATGAAAATGTCTGTGATCGAGGGCGTGGACGCTATTTTACCATGTGTGGTCCACGGTGTCCCGCCTCCCACCGTCAGCTGGGCCAAGGAGAGGCAGCTCATCTCCCCTTTCTCTCCGAGGTAAAAACACATAGACAACCCCTTGCTCACTGATAATACAGGTTTTTTGCCATTTTTTCACTAAATTCAACCTTCTTTTTTAGACATACACCTTACTGCCTTAAGCTAAACTCACATGAATAATATGGTATATTAACATTAACATAAACATTCGATTAAATCATATTTTACTGTCTTTTACTGCAAATATAATCCAGTTCTAAAAGAGACCCCATGCTGTGTACATTGCTGTGCTCTGTCTTAGGACCCTTCATAGCCTCAGGGTATAGTTTATAAGATGACTGAGTAATCACACTCTTCTCTGTGATCTGTTGTACCCACTGCCACAGCGCCTACAATTGTGGTTGATGGTGGATTCTAAAGAATTCTGCAGTCACAGTTGACGGTGTGTTGGCAGTGTTTGTTTTTGCTTGTTTTGGGAAGCTTGCGTAATACTTTCCACTCAGACTTTCACTTTACAGTGTATTGTATTGCTGCTTGTGTGTATGTGTTCCTCCCAGGCACACTCAGCTTCCCTCCGGCTCTATGAAAATCTTGGAGACCAGAAGGTCAGACAGTGGACTTTATGTGTGTGTTGCCTTGAATATTGCTGGCAACTTAACACAATCCATTGAGCTAAGAGTTTTGGGTAAGTTCAAAGATCACAAACTCACAAACACATATTGAATTATGACATATTCTTGAGCAGTGGTATCATTTGTTTCAGTCATGTATGTCAGGATTTATGTTTACCTCAGTGTACTGTGTCTAGGTACATTTAAAGGGACTATAAATTAGCTGAACAGGATTAAAAACTACCCATTCAATGCTCAAATGAGAGTTGAGAAAGTTGCAGTCTAGACATACTGTCATTTGGGATACTGAACGACAGAAGCACTATGGAATCTAAACTTCCAGGCCGATGTCCCTGGGACAAACATAACATTCAGGTGCAGAGGTGACACAAATAAAGCCTATTTGCTGGGCCTCTGTCATCTCTACTGTAGTGCCCCCCAGTATCCAGGCGGGACCCAAGGTAATGAAGGTTCAGGTGGGTAACCCTGTGGCGCTACCCTGTGTGGTGAGAGGGGTCCCAGAGCCCACCCTCACCTGGACAAAGGATGGTAAGAGGTACCCAGTGTCATCTGATGGCAGCCTGGCACTAAGCAATGTGGGGCTAGCTGAGGAAGGAACCTACACCTGCACAGCCACAAGCACTGCAGGGAGAGACGAGGCTCAAGTACGGCTTCTTGTGCAAGGTTGGTCTCCGTTAATGTCTTGATCCCAAAAACTTGCAATCTGTTCATTATACATACATATGTGTTGAAATATGTTCAGAGTTGTATATGTCTGTTAAAGTTGGATTGAACCAAATGGCAAAAATGTTCGGCACAAAACGTTGCACCCATGCTAAATAAGAAACAATGTACCTTATGTTCATGTATTTTGTAATGTAGTGTGTATTTCACAGTAATTATGTGCCCGTGGGTTTTCAGTGCCCCCTGTGGTTGAGGTATTGGAGCCGCCCTTCAATAGTCCCCTGCAGGAGAGAGTTGCAAACCAGCGTATTGCATTCCCCTGCCCTGCCAAAGGTAAGGCAAAATGTCCAACCACCTTCTGATATCATGAGGAATAAGATGGTTGGCCATAATTCACTTTTTGTAGTATAACTAAATTGAGTAATTATAAACATTCTCCTAAAAGTATACCCTATAATAATGACTATGTTAAATATAATGTATTTTTCATCCTTTCACTATCTTCTTCACTATTTCAGGTCTTCCCAAGCCAGTGATTCGGTGGATGCGTAATGGCCAAGAACTGAGGGGCAATGAGCCCGGTGTGTCCATCCTGGAGGATGGTACGCTGCTGATTCTGGCGTCTGTGTCACCACTAGACAATGGAGAGTACGTCTGTGCTGCAGTCAATGATGCTGGATCCACTGAGAGGAAGTACCAGCTCAAAGTCAATGGTGATCTATCTGTTCTCTCACCTGTGACTTTTATAATATCACTAAAACAGTATCTTCTATCTTATATTTTGCATACATTTGACTCTGTGGAAATGAATGCTGAAAGCTCGGTAATCACCGTTGACACCTTCACAGTGCCCCCAGTTTTCCGGGACGAGGAAACATCTGGCAACGTGTCATTGGTCCTGAGCCACTCCGCCAGCTTGGTGTGTGATGTCATAGGAAGTCCGACCCCCGTCATCACCTGGTACAAAGATGGGACTCTGGTAGGTGAAATCCCATAGAAAATACTGTTAGCATATACAGTAAAAAAAAAAAGATTTATTTACTTCTTTTAAAGGTAAATAAATACACAAACTATCACTATCTTCATCATCATCATCATTAACATCAAAGACACAATCTGAGAGATTAGGTCACATGCTGCCTTATAATTTTCATAACCTATACTTAAACTCTGGTCGAGTAAGTCATCTACAAGGATTTGATTACAAACTTTAAAAGGATAAATTACTGAGAAATTAAAATGACCAATTTCCTTTCATTTATTAAGTGCCCATGAAGACTTAATGCCCTCTGATCACAGGGTACACTGTCCAAGATAACAGACCTGAAACCACAGTGCCTCCTGTGTGTTTGTAACCAAGACCAGCCCGGCCAGCCATGGAGGCAGCGTGCTCAAAGCTGTAATGGCAGAGTAATTATGATAAATTGATGCGAGAACAGAGAGTTAGCACAGACTTTGCTGGAACATCCCAGTTAGCTGGCTGCTTTTTGTTCCCTTGGCTGCCTTACAAATTATTCATGCAAGGCACAGATGGAAAAATTAGTTATGAGCATTCTAACGGAGAATGCACTCTGAATGTTTTTCTTTTTGGCAACAATTTAAAACCTGCAACGTAAAAGTTTATAATCAAACTTCTCAGCTGAATTGATTGCTGGCTCTCTCTTTCATTCTGCAGGTTTTTTTTAAATGTATATCCTTTTATCTTCATGTTTTGCAAATTAGCCCTATAATTACTGTCAAGCCGTATTTCTTAAATTCTAAATTAGGCCGTTGTTTTTGCTTTTTAATTTAGTTCAGTGTATTTATGTTGATTGACAGGTGGTTGCTAGCAACAGCATCCAGATTATTGACATGGGAAAAACCCTGAGACTACTGAAGGCAGCCACAACAGACACAGGAAGATACAGCTGTAAAGCGATCAACATCGCCGGCAGCACAGAAAAGGACTTCTTCCTGGACGTACTGGGTGAGTAAGGGCAGTGAGCAGTGGCTATGGACAGTCCCAAGAATTACAGGGAAAGAATTGTGTGCAGACATACGGACATACAGAACTTTAAATTGATATCCCACATTAATGGAAATCCCTTTTGCATGCATAAAAGCAGCCTGTTGTGCTTTCTCAATGAATCAGTTTCTTGATGAGTCAGCTAATATACAATGATACTCTCACTCTCTGCCCCAGTCCCACCAACCATTGTAGGGTCAGGCTCTACTCAAGATGTTATAGCCATTGTTAAACAGGAGATCAGTCTGGAATGCAATGTGCAAGGATCGCCTTTTCCCACAATCCAGTGGTACAAGGACAGGAAGTAAGTGCCTTCTAATATGAGCGTACTTACTGTCTCTATTATTGTAAGACTTTTCAAACAAATTGAATAAACTGGGTTAAACTAATGTTTCTAGGCTGGTGTTTCTTGGTGATCCCAACCTAGAGGTCTCAAACAGGGGTCAGGTTTTGAAGATAACAAGTGCTCGACTTGGGGACAAGGCGCGCTACCAGTGTCGTGTCATGAATACAGCCGGCAAACAGTCCAAGGATTTCAACCTCAGTGTCTTTGGTGAGTGTGGATTTTGACAGATCCTATACAGTCAGGTACTACTTGCAAGGCCTCCTCTGTGTACCATTCACCTAATGTGACTAAATACAGCTGAATTAAAATGTTCAGATTCGTAATTCGTCATTTTGGTGCCATTATTCCAGTGCCCCCCTCCATCAAAGGTGGCAACATAACCTCACAGGTCACAGCCCTGCTGGACACTTTGGTAACACTGGAGTGTGAGGCTCGCGGAGTTCCGCCTCCCACCATCACCTGGTACCGAAAGGGTGAGGCCATCCTGTCCCACCGACAGCTTCAGTATGTGGAGCGAGGCCACTACCTGAAGATCCCTCGGGTGCAGGCACCAGATGCTGGCCAGTACACCTGCAAGGTGATCAGTGTGGCCGGCAGCGCTGAGAAGAGCTATGAACTGGAAGTCTACTGTAAGAACCTGATCATCATAACTTGTACTGTGCTGCTGTATTTCAGCTTGAAGCAGTAGCATTAAAAAACATCTCAGCGCATTTGGACAATGAAATCAGGTTTTCAACTGAGAAACTCTCTGAACATAAGTTCCCATTGTGTGTCTGCATTTGCAGTCATTCTCATATGCTCTGAGCTCTGAAGCTTTTTATTGTATTAATCAAAGCTTTAAGGCATTTGGTTTCACTCAAAGAGAATAAATACATTTGCAGCATTCAAAATTAATTTCAAACAGCTGTGGATAGTGCGCAAACAATTTAATGGGAAAACGTAATCCTTGATACTTCCATGAGAATTAAAATGGATACAGATTTGGAGGAATGCATGCATAAAGAAATTGCACATGTTATTAGCTGATGGGAGCCTTGAGTACGAGATGTAAAGACGATACCAGTCAAGCTTAACCCTCCTTCCCCCCCCCCCCCCCCCCCCAGTGCCTCCTACCATTGCAGGGGGTGATGACGGGCCAACTGAGAGGAAAGTGGTCCTCAGTAAGCCTCTTCTTCTGGAGTGTGAGGCTGGGGGACACCCTCCCCCCTCCCTCACATGGCTGAAGGATGGAGTTCCTGTGCGTGATGGGGAAAGTGTCCGTCTTCTCGAGCAGGGGAGTAAAATAGAAATCCTCTCAGCCACGGTGTCGGACTCGGGACGTTACGTCTGCGTAGCTACAAGCATCGCTGGAGAAAAGGAGGTCAAATACGACGTCAAAGTTTTAGGTATCGAAACGTCACAGCCAACTGACAACACAGCACATACACACACTCATGCAATGTGTGTATCATTGTCACCGTGGTACCCAAACTAGCGAGACTTGATGGGACCTCACTTATTTTCCCACAGTTGTTTTTAGTTAGTTGTTGATTCAAAAAAGGATTCAACTGTCTGCATAGTATTCCGTATTATCAGTATTTCAGCATTTTGTTAACTTCACAGACAGCAATTTATAAATACCAGTGTACACTGGAGTTCTCCACGACGGTATTTATTCCCGAAGAACAAATCTAATCACTTCAACGACAAGAGTCTGTCGTGATTCATTTATTTTTAAATACATGCCGATTGAAAAATATTAATGCGTTGTCGGCAGGATTCGAACCTGCGCGGGGAGACCCCAATGGATTTCTAGTCCATCGCCTTAACCACTCGGCCACAACAACTCATATTCAGTTATGCTGAGGGATTTCAACATGGGAAAACAGGCACCTGCCATTTTACTGTGACTTTGCATGTCTGACTAACAAGAACTGTTCACAAAAAACATACCATATTCTTTTCTGATATTATCACTAACAGCAGCAGAAACAGAAAAAGACTGGAATAAATTCCAGTTCCAAAGATATTATAATTGAATTTGTCAAATATAAGATTATATACATTACACAGAAATTACACAGGTATTTATTGTGGTGATCCAGAGTCAAATGTATTGAAATAATATACATTAATATTTAATATTGCATTGAAATATTACTTTAAAGCGTCACTGACATTTATTTTTTTCACTCTTAGTTCCTCCTTTCATTGACGGAGCTTACGACGTGACAGACAGCACAGTGATAGTCAACAGCCCTTTGGAGCTGGAGTGTCACGCCACTGGAACACCTGCTCCTGTCATCACGTAAGATCTCCATCTCATGCATATCGATGAACAGATTTAAATACAAATGCATACACACACATGTTCAACGTAAAACTATTCTTTTCCAGGTGGTATAAAGATGGAAAACCAGTCAGACAGGGTGTGGGGTTGAGGGTAGCAGCCAGCGGTCGACGGCTGGTCGTTTCCCGCGCTCAGGTTTCTGACATGGCTCGTTTTCAATGTGTGGCCACTAATGAAGCAGGAGACCACGAGAAGGACTTCAATGTGGTCGTCCATGGTAAAATGTTGAAATGTTTTGTCACATGATGTGCAGTAAAACAAATAAATATAGCGAAAATTAATGCTTGCGCTGTAATTGTAATACATGTAATTTGTGCTTTAAATGCAAGCCACAGAGACACTCCCACTTTGGGTAAATAATACTTTGCCTTTTTAGTGATTTCTTAAGTGAGTCCTTTTTTCTAAATTAGCTGTAAAGTGTAATAACTGTATCCTCTTCATCTCCCCAGTTCCTCCATCCATTCGTACCACTGGGCCTGCTGAACGTTCAGTGGTTCTCCACAAGCCCGTCAGTATGGAGTGTATCTCCAGCGGCATCCCTTCTCCCAGCATTACCTGGCTTAAAGATGGCCGACCAGTTGACACAACACAGGGGCACCTTGAGGTTGGTTCGCTGATAGACTGAATATGAATTCCACCCAGCCTCAGTCAAACTCGATACACTGTAGTCATTCAAAAATGTTCAACATTTGAAAAATGTCACATTAATTAATAAAACACATACCGAGTTTTATTTCAGGGGAAGCCTTGATTGGTTATTTAAATCAATGCAATGCTACACAGAAGGGAAAAAAGGCACTGTTCTATTCAGCAACATTAATTTAAGTTGCGTTGAAGGGCAACGGTTTCTGCCAAGTTTTTTTATTATTCTAATTGGAGTCAGTTGCAGTTGACTCTGTGACTTTTGGCCTGTGATGTGTTTTTGGCAAATGTCTGAATTTACGGTAATGCTTCAGGCACAGAAATTAAGCATATCATTAGTTCAAGCAAAGCACTGAAGTCTCGCTTTTAATGGCTGATTGGCACCAGCTGTTTGAATCTAAAACTGACAATTGTCGAAAATACTTTTATGCTCACATGTTAACATGAAAAGCAGCTAGCAGTCTGAATTGTCTGTGTCCTGTTTGCGTTTGTATTTGTCACAGTTGGAGTCAGCGGGCAGAATGCTAAAGGTCACAGAGGCAAGATTAGAGGATTCTGGGAAATACACCTGCCTGGCCACCAACGCAGCTGGTGAAGCCCAACAGCACATACGGCTCAGTGTCCATGGTAACCTCCAGACACACACAGCATTATCTCTGCATGTGCCTTGTCTCACTCATCTCCTGGTCACATATACTTCTCTCTCTGCGTTCTGTGTCAAGGGACAAGGCGGAGCCAGGAGAGTATCGTCTGATTAATTACTGTTCTTGTGTGCGTCCCTCAGAGCCGCCCAGTATCCCCCACTCTGGAGAGATCATGAACCAGACCATCCTGTCAGGCTATTCCACTGAGCTTGAGTGCAAGGCCGCAGGCAGCCCATTACCTGGTAAGACGGTTCACAAACGTTGTCCTCGAGTCCTGCTGTGCTCTCTCGCAGGCTCCAGGGCGTAGTTTCCTCTGACTGCCGAGTTGGAATTGGCTGTTCTGCTGCTTTCCTTATCTTTGACCGTTAATAGAACAGCAGAAAATTGATCTCAGATGGCTCCCTACAGGCAGCTTCACTCTCTTCCCACTGACTTTCTTTCCTGCACAAGTTCAGTACAGATAAGCGGTCACATTCCAGTGTGATTGAACACTCTTTTCTTTTGCATTTTACAGCAGGTGTTTAATTCCAACAATCTGATATCTGTGATAATGTTACATATGAAAATATTTTATTATAAATCAGTTTTAAGCTCCTTTGTCCAAAGCAAAAATATAGAGATCTGTTTTTTAAATGTACCACAAATAGTCAATTTAGTTTAGTGTTCTAAACTCTCAAAACATTTAAGGACACATGTGCTCCAGTTCAAAGCTAATCACGGCTAAAACTTTTTTTATCCTTTTTTTCTTTTTTCGCCACGGTAACTGAACCCCAACATTCATCCTTTTATCTGTTATCCTTATCTTTATTTTAATTGAATAAAATGTTGTTCCATTTTTATATTTTGGTTTCTGATGTCTTTTCATGTTCATGTTTATTTTGCTTCATCTAAAGCACTTTGAATTACTGTTGTGCTTCAGCTATCACCTGGTACAAAGATGGCCGACCTCTGACCAGTGCAGCTGGCGTGACCATGCTGAACCGTGGCCAGGTGCTGGAGATTGAACGAGCTCAACTGTCTGATGCTGGGATATACAGATGTCTAGCGGCCAACCTGGCTGGAATTGCTGAGCTATCCCACAGCCTACAGGTGTACGGTGAGTAAATATATTAAACTGAGATATGCTGATTCTTTATAAAATCTGATAAGTAGACATCATAACAACTATTCTCTATAATTAGGAGACAGCTAAATAACAAAGGGATAAGATACTCTCCAGTCAACCACCCTATCCTACTTCTTAAAACTACTTACAACTCCAGCAACTTTTCTATCTGACTATTGGTCATGCGCTTATGCAATCATTTCCCTTTCCTTCCTGCAGTGCCTCCGGTCATCTCCAGCCGAGGTGGTACAGTCACAGTCGTGGTGAATGAAGCTGCTAGGCTCCAGTGTGAGGCCAATGGTGTTCCTCTGCCCAGCCTCACATGGCTCAAAGATGGCAGCCCTGTGGCAAGTGTGTCACATGGCATACAGGTGTTTACACATTATTCGATTTATTTACCAAATGTTGCATAACGTCTCCACAAATTGTTATCTTGAATTAATTCAAACATATGCCCAAATCTTCATGAAACGTGTCATGGTATTATTCTGTAGGTTGTTTGATGGCTGTGTTTTTATGTATTTGTGTGTGTGTTGTCAGGTGTTGTCTGGTGGCAGAGTGCTGTCTCTAACCAGTGCACTGGTTAGTGATACAGGCAGGTACACATGCGTGGCTGCCAACGCCGGAGGAGAACAGCATCGAGAGTACGACCTGAGAGTTTACGGTGAGTAAATTAGCACTGCAACAATTCTGAATGTGTGTATATATATATGCTTTTTTACATACAACAAAAATAAATGAGTAACTGTTTTGACAATAGGTTTAGCCTCTAGCCTCTAAAGTGTGACGATTTTCAGTTGTTATACAAGTCTGATCAAAGCTAATGTCTAGGAGTATATAGGAGACAAGTACATATAAAGTATTTGCTTGTATGTGTCTGTCCCTATATGTATGTTTCAACAAACACAAAACATCCCCATGACGTGTGTTTCCTCAAAAAGATCAAAAAGAGCAGAGAAATAAAGGCATATTTGTTGTGGTAATTGCTACCATTCTTCTGCAACTTCCTGTGTCTGGTCTGAGCTGAGCTGAGGGTCTGTTTCTGTCTTTCTCCAATGACCAACATGCATGGAAATTGGCCAGCAGCCCTTTTCTAGATCTGGCCAGATTCACCCAAAAAGAGGGACTGTCCTGTCTCATGAAATACTGACAAACAGAAGCTTAGATGAATACAATTGCCACTTGACGCAGATATTATATTTAAGGAATCCAGTATGCTGTTACAATAAAGACATTGTCATACTGAGTTGTTGTATAAAGTTACCAATTGACTTATTTTTCCACTGTTTGCCTCGTTGTTCAAATGTGGGTCCCACACATGTTGTGGGTAATCTAGTTCACAGGTCTCAGCTTTAGTTGTGATGATAACTAGATAATCACACAGGAACAAAAACATTCTTGTGTGAATTTCTTTGCTCCTGAGTCTCAGTGCATGTTAGCAATTTCCTTGGAGATTAGGTTTCATGAACTTCTTGGAAGTGAAGCTCCTTTCATTGTCAAACAAATGTTCAACAGGTTTATTAATGCTGCCATAGCCCAAGATTATTGAGTCCATAAAGAGCACCAGATACCCAGCTTAAATGAGCCTGTGCATCTGAGGAAGTAATAAGTCAGTTTGCTTATGAGGTAATATGAAGAGAATACAGCATTTTGAATGCTGTATTTCACTGTCAATAAATGCAAAAGAGCATGTGAATAGTGTGTATGCGTACCTCATTTACAGTCACTAACATTTTGTATACTTTGTAACCTGTTAGAGACACGTTTTCAGTAGCTTGCTGTCATGTCTGCCACAGTGCCACCGAACATTAAAGGGGAGGAGGCGAACGCCACGGTGATGCTCGGCCGTCCAGTGGAGCTGCACTGCCAGAGCGATGCGATCCCTCCACCTACCCTCTCTTGGCGCAAAGATGGCCGCCCACTCTTTAGGAAGCCTGGTCTGACTGTCTCAGCGGATGGGAGTGTGCTCAAGGTACAGCCAGAGTTAGGAATTATAAAACAGTTATATTAATATTACAAAGAGAAAAAGAGTGTTTTGAATCAACTTGAAGTACACACTTTGGTGCTGTGGTTCCAACAGTTGTACTTTGACAATTCACCTGCCTTTAAAAAAATTTAAATAAAAAAATCTACTTTACTGTCTTAGAATTTTTTGTTTTTCAGTGTATTGTTACCATACCTCATGATTTGTCTGTATATCTCATTGTCAGATCGATAGTGCCGAGGTGCAGGATTCAGGCAGGTATTCCTGTGAAGCCACTAATGTTGCTGGCAAAACAGAGAAGAACTACAACCTCAATGTCTGGGGTGAGTTTAACTCCCACTCTTGATGAAAGACTGCATGAGTCTGTTATTGAACTGAGCTGAAGCCAGTGTTTGATGATTGTGGCAATGGTTTGGGATAATTTGTGCTTTAGTCATACATACACTGTTTTATGTTTTAAGTTTTAAGTTTTAATGGTTGGTATGCTATTATATTGATACATTTTTTTAAAATAAAAATGTATATAAACATTATTATTACCATTTTCTTTGGGTACCTTTTTTAATTTGTTACCCTCTTAACTTAAGTGAAGCATGTAGCTTGAATAAGATGGGAGCGCCTCCTTTAGGTGTCTTGTCATTATTACAGTTTCTCCCAGCATCCGCGGGTCAGAGGAGGTGTCTCCTCTGACTGTGATTGAAGGAAGTCTCATCACTCTGGTGTGTGAGTCCAGTGGCATACCACCCCCCAGCCTTATCTGGAGAAAGGACGGTAAGTGTGCCTTAGTTTGTAGATACACAAAATGACAACAAGAGAAAAAATAACTAGACTATGGACATTAGGTGATGATGTACTGATGTTATGTGGGTTACATGTTTGAACATCATACCTTACCTGTAGTTTGTGTTCATCCTAGGTGCTGAGCTCAAATCAGACCAACGGCTCAGGGTTTTGTCAGGCGGTCGCCAGCTGCAGATCTCCAGTGTTGAGAGGACAGATACAGCCTCTTACACCTGCTCGGCCTCTAGCACAGCCGGTACCTCTTCCAAGGAGTACAGCCTACAGGTTTATGGTACGTGTGTAGCACTAGATCTGTGACATCTAGTGATCAAAGTAATTCAAGTTATTGTTTGGTCTTTTATGGGGATTTCACTAAATATCAGTTACTGCGTGGTAAAATAACTAAGATCCTGCTTTGAGAGGGCAAATTATGTATTTCATATGTTGGGAGGCAAAATTAGTGTGCTGGAGAATTTAAAAGAGGAAGTTCACAAAAGTGTCCTTTATTTCTAGTATTGTGGACCAGGGCTTAAACTGAGAGGATGCCTACTTTTACCAAAGAAAAGTAAAGATTTACGAATACATGTTTGTATAATGCAGCAAATCAATATAGATCATATATAGAGTATGTGCACCAACTCACTTCGCTTTTCTCACTTCAGTCCGCCCTTCTATTAGACGCAGCGAGGGCAACACCGATGATGTTGCTGTTACAAAAGGAGGGGATGTGATCCTACAATGTGCTGCAGAGGGTGTGCCACGGCCAGCCGTCACATGGCTGAAAGATGGACGGCCTATCACAGGCCAGCACGGTGCCATGATCCAGAGCGAGGGGAGGCTGCTGCAGATTAAAGATGCTAAGGTGTCCGACACAGGACGCTACACCTGTATCGCTGTTAATGTGGCAGGACAGGCTGACAGCAAGCATGACATCAGTGTGCATGGTAGGAAGCTCTTTTTTTCTTCTTCTTCGCTTTCATCTTTTTTTCTTCTTCCGTTTGGAGAATTACAATCCATTTCTTAAATGTTCTTTCTGTCTTTTTGTCTCATTCTCTCTCCTCTTGTTCAGTCCCACCCAGTATAATTGGTCAGGTACAGTTGCCAGATAATGTGAGTGTTGTAGTGAAGAATCCAGTTGCTCTGAGCTGCGAGGCTTCTGGCATCCCCCTTCCTGCAATCACCTGGCTGAAGGACGGTCGGCCAATCAAAGCTACCAGTACAGTGCGTGTCCTCTCGGGTGAGTTGCAGTCTGACTTTCTGGGCTAATTTAAATAGTTTTTCAAGCTTGGTCAACTCTGTGTTGTATGTCATGTCAAATATATTCAAACGTACATACAATTCCTTCTTAGTTTCGTGTCCCATCCATGAAGGTACAGACTCGAGGAAAGCCAGCCACCCAGAATATGACTCATGGTCTGAACTTAGGAGGAGTAACTCAAACTCTGTTGCTACCTAGCTGGGGTTCAAAGGCGAGCAGTTGCAATACATCACCAGGCTTCCTGCAACTGGGGCCAAACTCAATTGTGTTTTTATACATTTAACCAGATGTATTGTTTTTTTCCAAATTAAACTGTGGCCCCTGAACTTAAGCAAACTACATACATGTGCAGAACTAGAAGTAGCATGCATCTGCCAAGTTGACCCCATTTTGCACATCCTCAGGATAATCCGAATGATTTAGAAACCATAAATGCCATTGTTTATATTGTAGAAAGTCTCCTTGTGTCAATGTTTGTCACTTGTTTTCCGAGGAGATTCTCATGAATCCTGTTCAGTTGTGTTTAAAGACAAATGCAATTTGTCTTGAATCTCATTAAACTTTGTTTGTAAATGTTTTAACAGCTGTGAGCCTCAGAGTCTAAATTATTTGTGGTAATTGATCCCAGTTTTCTAAGAGGGGTAATTTAACATTCTTTAAATGTTGTTTTTTTCACAGTATGTTTATCTTTTGTGGAAAGGTTGCAGGTTTATCTGGACATAGCCTTTGAAAATATTCCATGATGACAATAGATAAATGTTAGTAATTGGCCTGTTAAATCTCTAGGGGGCCGGAGCCTGCGTCTAATGCATGCTGCAGCAGAGGATGCTGGGAGGTACACCTGTATTGTGTCTAACAGCGCTGGAGCGGAAAGGAAGAACTTTGACCTCGACATCCTCGGTAATGATATTATAAACCTTAGTGTTTTGTTTCAACGGTATCATATTGAATACTAATTTCAACTTCAGTGTACAGATTTAAATACCATTTAAAAGTCTATAGGGGTGAAAATGATTTTGTCTAAAGATCCTTTATCTGAAGACACTGTGAAAGCCTTTTCAATGAATTGGAAGACAGTGAGAACCATGTGATTGATTTTCAGTCTAATTCGACAGTTCCACCCAGCATTGTGGACCAGGGAACTGTGGTGGATACTAAAGTCAAGGAGAAACACAACATAACTCTCACCTGTGAGGCGTCAGGTAATTAGCATACATCTCTGCACTGACTTCCAAATCTCGTGTTTTACTGGGGAAAATTCTCTTGATCGATCCTTAATGTAGATTATATTAAAGGTACATTAATCCCTAACCTCACCTCATAATCTCCCAGGTAACCCTTCACCTGAGATTAAATGGCTGAAGGATGGACAGCTGTTGGTGCCGGACAGACGCCACCAAGTCTTGTCTCTAGGCCGTTTCCTCCTAATCTCTGCGGCCCAAGTTGCAGACACTGGCAGGTACAGTTGCCTGGCATCGAACAGTGCAGGGCATCGCAACCGTCACTTCAACCTCAATGTCCTGGGTACAAACAACTCTTTTAAATCATTTATAGTGTGAATCCAACAATTTTAAATTAAATAATGTCCTAGATTTGATTGTTCTGCACCCCCCCACCCTTTTTTTTGCCAGTTTCTCCCACCATTGCTGGGTCAGGTTCTGGCGGTTCTGCAGAGGAGGTGACAGTAACTCTGAGCAACCCCACCTCACTGGTGTGTGAAGTCCAGTCCTACCCTCCTGCTCTCATCACCTGGCTCAAGGACGGCACTCCCTTTGAATCTAGTCGCCACGTCCGAGTCCTTCCAGGTTTGAGATCACATGTACATCACGCTAGAGTTGAACTAAATAGAAGACAGGAGTATGGTGCATCTTTTGTCATTCGTCACCCATACTTTCACAGGTGGGCGAACTCTGCAGATTCTCAATGCTAAAGAAGAGGATTCAGGGAGATATACCTGTGTGGCCACTAATGAGGCTGGAGAGACACTGAAGCACTATGAGGTCAAGGTGTATGGTGAGATTCCTGCATCTTTTTTACATGCTTTATTATTAAGAATACAGTTTCATATGGCAAATATCAGTTAATGCACTGCCTATTTAGTATGCTTACGTGAACAAGTAACAAGTAAACTGATAATTATCAGTGATCACATTTTTGACTGATTTGAACTGCAATCTGTAAATTCTTTGAAATGGATGAAGGATCATCATACACAGATACCTATATACATGTCAGTGTAATCTTAAACATGTTTCTTGACTCCAGTTCCCCCTCAGATCAATAAGAACGATATCCCAGGGGAAGGACTGGCCCCCAAAGAGGTCAAGGTCAAGGTCAATAGCACACTGACCCTGGAGTGTGCAGCTCAGGCTTTTCCTACCGCCGCACTGCAATGGTACAAGGACGGACAGGTAGACATGTAATTTGGTTCCAAGGGATATTATGGATGAAAATAAAGAAAATAACCTGTAAAAGTCACAGTTACTTTTTCTACCACAGATCCTGCGTGCAGATGACCATGTGTCCATAACAACCAACAGTCGTGTTGTTCAGATCAAGCATGCTCAGGTGTCAGACACTGGCCGCTACACCTGCGTTGCCACTAATATAGCTGGAGAGGATGAGAAGGACTTTGATGTAAATATACAAGGTGAACTGGGTTGACTGATGACGATGTATTAATTGAGACTATTTGTGCATTTCATGGACTCAGATTATTCTCATGCTGTTGTTTGTGTTTTTATGTTTATACTCAAATACTATATTGAAAAGGGGAAACGACTTCAAAAATGCTTATAGAATAAAAACATCCATTTTATTAAAGTCAACATCCTTTTAGATAAATGTGGAGCCATTGCCTTGACTAGTTTATGACCACAAACCAAAATTAAGTTTCCAAATTGCTCAAAGAAGGACTTAAACATTTGAACTCTTTCCTTTTCCTCCCTATTCAGTTCCACCTAATTTCAACAGGCCTGGTGGAGTCGGTGATACCACGTCTTCCCCAGGCTTTCGAGGGGATGTTCGCGATGTGATACTCAACAATCCCATGTCTCTGTATTGTGAGACCAACGCTGTCCCCCCTCCAACACTCACCTGGTATAAAGATGGACAACTACTCACCTCCAATAACAAAGTTCTGATATTGCCAGGTGGGACAGACAAAAAACAGAGACAAAAACAGTGGGAGAAAGACAGAATGAGTTCATACTAACCTTGGTCAGTTTTATTCCCAGGTGGGCGAGTCTTACAGATTCCCAGATCCCAGGCTGAAGACTCAGGCAGATACACATGTGTGGCTGTCAATGAAGCAGGAGAAGACTCCATTCAGTATGATGTGAGAGTCTTGTGTGAGTAAAACACTTTTCTTTGTGGTACAAAAATCAGTTTAACGGAGTTGGGAACAAGCATTTTTCCATAGATCAGTTTCTCATTATGTATTTCTGTCCTTCATCAGTGCCCCCGACCATACGGGGAACAGACAGGGATTTGCTTGACGAGGTCACAGTCCTGGTGAACAAAACTACCCAACTGGAGTGCCACGTGGATGGAAACCCCGCTCCCAAGATCACCTGGTTTCAGAACAGCCAGCCAGTCAGCTCTGATGGGCCACATAGGATCCTGTCCAATGGGCGAACACTTCAGGTAATAACCAGAAAGCACACGCTCTGTTCCATGCCATAGCTCGTTTTTCTACACACGCACACACACACGCACACTCTGTGATATGTGTTCTTACATGATTTTACATGTCTCCATCTTTCCCAACCATCAGGTGTTGACTGCTCAGGTATCTGACACAGGGCGCTATGTGTGTGTGGCTGACAATGTGGCTGGAAGTGCAGAAAAATCCTTTAACCTTAATGTTCATGGTGAGTCGCATGTGAAATGGTAAATCACTTATATTCTATATGCTAAATTTGATCAAATTGTGAAAAAGATGAGTTGAAGATGGATCTACATTTACTCTCATGTAGAAATAACTAATTTCACTTAAACCCTCTGAGATAAATATCTACTGTTTGTACTGAATGGTTCTTATATTTTTTCTTTCAGTGCCTCCCACCATTATCGGACGGAGTCCTGAGACTGTGACTGTGGTGGTGAACAACTTTGTATCTCTCTCTTGTGAAGCTACTGGTTTCCCCCCTCCCACCTTGAGCTGGCTAAATGATAGGGGTCCCATTCAGGCCAATACCAATGCACTCATCATGCCAGGTGCTGACAATATCACATGTAAAAGAATGAACAATGAGCAGTGGGTGACAACTGAAGTCATTTCAGTTGTCACAGAATAATTAGAATATTTCGATATAATAATAATAATAATAATAATAATAATAATGCATTGTATTTGTAAGGCACTCTTCATTCAAGAATCTCAGAGTGCCACAGAGCTAGTACATAGTTAAAATCAACTATAATAAAAAAGTCATAGCAAAAAAAAAAAAGTCATAAGCATGCAATGGAAATGGTTAAAACCAACAGCAGTAGGATCTGAATGTTTACTTGTGTCCACGTGTGCCTTCAGGTGGTCGTACACTACAGATTTTGAAAGTAAAAGTATCTGATGGAGGAAAGTACAGCTGTGTGGCCATCAACGCAGCGGGAGAGGCGTACAAGAACATCTACCTCACTGTTTTTGGTCAGTCCACCTCCACAATGTGTGTACTTGTACACTGAGCGTCACAAGCTGACGGTTAATGTGTTCCTCTCTTCTCGGACTTTCAGTTCCTCCAAGTATCCGGGACAGCGGTGGGGACTCTCCTGTGGTGGTGAATGTGCTCGTTGGGAAATCAGTAACTCTGGAGTGCGAGTCGAACGCTGTACCTCCTCCCACCATCACCTGGTACAAGAACGGCCGGATGGTGACCGAATCGGCAAACCTGCGCATCCTGGCGGAACGACAGATGCTCGAGATCAAGGGCTCGGAGGTCAGAGATGAATGGATGCAATGCTGCGTCTGTTCTTGTTTTCAACATCTTTCAGCGATTGCAAGTCAAGTCAAACAGTGTGGCCATAACTGTGAGGTCTTTTTGGTTTGTTTTTATTTTGATGAAAGCTTAAAATTTTGTAGCAGCCACACTTTGACCCCTCAGTAAGTAAAATAAGTAAATTAGGATTCAAGGACACTTGAATGAGTATAGTGTGAAAGGTTTTCTGATATAACTGCAACAGTCTGTAAGACTAGCGGCCTATGACATAAAGATGATACTGCCTGTCAATTCAGTGGGTAGCAGGTACAGTGTAGCTATCAGGGCAAGTGTTGGTTCTTTGCCTCGGGCAGAGTAGGACTTACAGTTAGCTTCAAGGTGCTTTTATGTCATGGGACCCGGCCTGATGATGGTTCAAAACATGAATGCTTCACTTCCATAAGCGTTCCCACTGAGCTTTTGGCACATTTTACTTTGAATTGATAACTGACTTGTTGTTTTTACATCTTCCTTTTATGTCTCCTCTGTTCTTCAGGTGTCTGATACTGGACAATATGTGTGCAAGGCCACCAATGTTGCTGGACAAGTCGACAAGCACTTCCACTTGAATATTTATGGTAGTTTATGATATATTTATTTATTTAGAAATCTGGAAAAAAAACACATCGCATTTTCAAACGATCCTTAACACTTACATTATTAAAAACGTCTCCCTCCCTCTTCAGTACCTCCCAGTATCGACGGGCCAGCAGAAGAGCGTGTTGTGGAAACCATTAGTAACCCAGTCACCTTTGCCTGTGATGCTACTGGAATCCCTCCTCCAGGCCTTTCTTGGTTGAAGAATGGGCGACCCATAGGTACATTTTTGTATAGGTTTATCTTTTTTGTGAATCACACAACCACAATATTGTATTTGTTAATGTGCTCCTGGGAAGGATATCCATTATTATGTTGTATCTTACATTTAAATGAAATGACCTGTTTCTCTACAAGTTTACACAGATAAAAAAACATAAGTCAGGGTCGGTGAGAGCAAGGTAACATTACATAACTGGATTCTCATTGTAATTTCGTTAATATGAACTTCATATTTCTTTAGAGTACTCGGAGTCTCTGGAAATGCACATCTTCTCAGGAGGAAGCAAGCTGCAGATTGCACGGTCACAGCTTTCTGACAGCGGCACTTACATGTGTTTGGCCTCCAATGTGGAGGGCAAGGCGCACAAGAGCTACCACCTCACCATACAAGGTACATGCACATGCTGAGCCGCAGGCACTATTAATAAGTTCTGACCCTTTTCTAGAGAGTTTCAAATTAATATTAATATTATGACATACTCTTATGTGTCGACTGTATGCCGTCAAGCTTATATATGATCATACAGATACATGTATTTACCATTTTAGTTTGTCTTGTGGTATTCATTGGATTGTGCTAAGGCCAGTAATTCTCTCTCAGTCCCTCCCAGTATCTCCCGATCCGAGCTGCCCAGTGAAATGGGAGTCCTGCTAAATGAAAGCATCCAGCTGGTCTGTCGAGCCCAGGGAACTCCAACGCCGACCATCCAGTGGTTGAAAGATGGGGAAGCCATCAACAATATGAGGGACGAGGGACGAGGGTAATGCTTGACGCAAGAAAATAGCTAAATAGAAGGAAATGTATGGGATTTCACAGCAGGCCAATCCAGTGGTAAATGATGTTATAATGATGATAGTAATGTTGATGCTGATGCCGTTGTGTCCAGAATCAGTCCAGATGGCAGCACACTTACTGTGACTGGAGCTCACACCAGTGATAGTGGCAAGTACACCTGTGTGGCGACAAACACTGCAGGACAGGAAGACAGGATATTCAACCTGAACGTGTACGGTAGGTGGAATTGATTTGACTACTTGTATTATCCAGTACAGACAGTCTGAGTCACTTGATGATTGCCTTGTTGATTTTAATGTCACTGACTTTGCTTCAAATGTATTTTATCAGTGCCTCCTGTGATAGACCGCAACAGTAAGACAGTTGAGCAGTTGACCACAGTTCTGGACAGTTCTGTCAACATGGAGTGTGTTGCTGCAGGCTCCCCTCCGCCCCAGCTCAATTGGCTGAGAAACGGCCTGCCTCTGCCAGTGTCCTCCCACATACGGCTTCTTTCTGCTGGACAGGTGCTCCGGTAGGTCAGTGGACAGGGCTCAAGAAGAGTGTGTAGCACATGGTGCTGCATTAAGAACTACATCCTGTGCATTGTATGTGTGGGGGAATGCTGGTCAATATTTTCCTTCACATGAATCGAAATTATTGCAAAGACTTTGATATTGTTGCAATGGGTATCGGTTAAATTTGCAAAGAAATCTTCACTTGTGCAATTGTGTTTTTCATGAATGAATTATATGTTTAAAAATCTGCTGTATCCTGCAGGTGTTCCTATTGTTAATTCAGTAAAGAAAAGTCAAACTTCATGAAACAATGTCATTGTAAAAGAAAAATAATAGTTTGTTGGCTATTGTACAACTTTAGTGAGAGTTAAAATGTAACAAGATACGTTGTACCTTTTGTACCTGTCAGGATTACACGAAGTCAGGTGTCCGACAGTGGCACCTATACTTGCATCGCATCAAACAGAGCAGGAGTGGACAACAGACACTATAACCTCCAGGTGCATGGTGAGTCTGACAACATTCCTTGCTTATGAGGGACACATTACAAAAGCAAAATGTTCAGCAATAAATGCTAATGAACTGTATCTTTTATTGTTTTCCTCAGTCCCTCCTGGCCTGGATGGAGCAGGGGGCACAGAGGATGTGACTGTAGTCAGAGGAAACTTGGCTTCTCTGCTGTGTGTTGCTGATGGGACCCCGACCCCTTCTTTGTCCTGGCTCAAAGACGGGGTAACTCTAATTCATAAACCCCACCTCAATGTTCTCAATCTGAATACCACCGTGCAAATCATCCAGGCCCAGGTCAATGACACAGGACGCTACACATGTGTGGCTGACAATACCGCTGGCCAAGCTAGTCGCCACTTCTACTTGAAAGTTCTGGGTGAGTAAAAGCACAGTCAAGATCTTATTCAACAGCTTCAACTGTGATCCATGGATGAGAAAATAAATATGGTTTGGTTTATGTTTTCATATTCAGACCCTCCCCACATCAAGGGCTCTGGTGTACCAGCAGAAGTATCTGTTGTGGTTAACAATGTGCTGGAGCTTCAGTGTGAGGCCTCAGGTATCCCAACACCCTCTTTGACCTGGCTGAAGGATGGACGCCCACTCCCACAGAGCTTTCTCCGGGGAGGAGAGGTGCTCCGTGTGGCCTCGGCTCAGGTATGTGCCATGGAACTGTTACGTGTTTTAAATTCAATCACTTTCTCTTATCTATAAAAAATGTAAACCATACTTTTATCACATACTGTATATAATAACATAAGTCCTGCAATTTTTGACTGTAGCCTACAATTTCAAAGTTATTTTCATAAGCATATTGTTACAGTCTTATGTCTCTTCATAACCATTGACATCCTCACTGGTGACCAACAAAGTTTTTCTTTCATCCATTTTAACTTACCTGTTTGTTAATTCATATAGAAATAGAACAACAGCGCTCTCATTTTAGTGTAGAGGGTTTCCAAACGCAACCTGTGCCACACTGTTTTTCTCTTGTACTCAGTTGGAGGACACGGGCAGATACAGCTGCTTAGCCAACAGTCCAGCAGGAGATGATGACAAGGAGTTCCTCGTTCGAGTGCATGGTGGGTAACACAGATGTGAAATACACATTGCTGTTAGCGCTGTACATAACATTGTGGAAACAATCTCTGACTTGAAGGAAATTAACGTATAGTACAAAAAAAGGATGATTCAGTCAGTCTGTACCTAGATAATGAATTATTTGTTCATGCCTGTAATAAATATAGTATACAGTGACCTGAGATTGGGCTATACATTCCATATCAGTCTCTTTCTGTTCTTTCTGTGACAGTTCCCCCTAACATTGCTGGGGAGAGCTCACCTCAGGATGTGTCAGTGCTGCAGAACAGACAGTTAACTCTGGAGTGCAAGTCAGATGCTGTTCCACCTCCAACCCTGACTTGGCTCAAAGATGGCCAACCATTGCAGGTCAGACATGAAAAAAAAAAAAACTATCCACACAATGCGATGAATTCTCATGAAATGTGTTCACAAATGACTATCTTTGTGTAGGCCTCTGCCCGTGTGCGTATTCTGTCTGGTGGCCGCTATTTACAGATCAACATGGCCGAGCTCAGCGACAGAGCTCAGTACACCTGTGTGGCCAGCAACGTTGCTGGCAAGACCACGCGACAATTTAACCTGGCTGTAAATGGTACAGTAACATCTTTTATCCACAACTAATGTACATATAGATATACTGTATATCCTTTCTCATAGAACTTCTCTTTACAATTCCTTCTGTAATTACAGAGCAAAAGTCAATGCCCAGCTACAAATGAGTAAATAAATATATATCTTTTACCTGTACCTTTAGTGGCCCCAACTATCAAGGAAGGCTTCCAGACGGTGTCAGTGCACATAAACAAGCCAGCAGTGCTTGAGTGTATCGTAAGTGGAGTTCCACCACCTCGTGTAACATGGAGAAAACATGGCGCCATATTGGGGGGAAACAACCCCAGGTAAAACCATAATTCATGGAACAATGAGGCCTTTTGGCTGATGCTGCTGATTTTGCTGATCTAATATACAGTTCTATTTGATGAATACTATGTATGAATGAATTGGTCCAAAATCTAAAAAGCAGATGTTTATTATTATAATATTCTGACACATCTCAGTTATTGGCATTTCTTCCGTGCTGTACCTTATCCAGTTTGTACAAATGTGCGCAGGTACATATTTGCAGAGGATGGGTCGTTACACATGCACTCTGCTCAGGTGACCGACACTGGACGCTACCTTTGTATGGCAACAAACCAGGCTGGGACACAACGCAAGAGAGTGGATCTGCAAGTATATGGTGGGTGGTACATATGTGCATACAAAAAACAAAACACATGCATACCTTCAATCACTCAATCACCCACAAAGACAGTCATCCAGTAATCTCGTGATCTTCGGTTCTTATCTCTCAGTTCCTCCTTCCATCGCTGACAGCCGCACCGATGTGACGGTTACGGTCAACGTTCAGACCACCCTGTCCTGCGAGGCCACCGGTATACCCAAACCCACCGTCAGCTGGATGAAAAACGGACGAGCCATCAATACTGACCAGAACCAGAATTTGTACAGGTTGATCCAGGTTTTCTCCCTCTCCAGCTTCTGATTCAATAGTTAAGACTGACGAATACAAAACTGGAACATTTTGTAATTCCTCGACTTTACATTAATAGCTTTATTGCTTAAACATTTGATAGTAAGATTCAATGTTTTAAAAAATATGTGTATATGTATATTTTACATTTTTCCATCTTGTTATAGCACCTACATCATAGTGAAACTACACTCAGATATTGTTGTATTATTTCCAGATTACTATCATCAGGCTCCCTGGTCGTCATAGCACCAACAGTGGAGGACACAGCCGTGTATGCATGTGGGGTCTCTAATGAGGCAGGGGAAGACTCCAGATCCATCAACCTCACCGTCCACGGTGAGTAACACAGCGTTTGTTGAGAAATTGATTCTTATTATTACAGCATGTTCATTGATATTGTATCAAGATTTGATTTAATTTATATTTCTGTTGTAAATATTTTTTAACATTTAAATTTAAGATATTTTTGTTTCATGTTTAAATGCATGTCCCTGTAGTTCCTCCGTCTATAGCAGATGAACCCACAGAGCTCATCGTAACCAGACTGTCCCCAGTGGTCATCGCCTGCTCTGCATCTGGCGTCCCAGTGCCCACAATCCACTGGACTAAAGATGGCATGAAGCTTACCAAAGAGGGACAGGGCTACAGCATCCTGCCCACAGGTCAGAATCAGGATTAATGTGAATAGCACGCAACTTTTATTTGGTATAACTTTACAAACTGACACCACAATACTTATTTGTCAGCAAAATATGTTAATCCTAGACTCTTTTATGAGAATTAGTAAGTAATTAGCTATTGTATTCAGTTAATTCTTCCACTGGTCTTGCTATATAAAAAAAAAAGCTACCACTGTGAGTCATCTAATACACCAATAGAGGTTATACCAAGTGAAAAAAATGTCAGGTTACTTTATTTGCTTCCTCAATTGTGTTGATTTGCTGTGTTATGATCTGTGCTCAGGTCCAGTAGAGATCCCCTCAGCTCAGCTCAGTCACGCAGGACGCTACTCCTGCACGGCCAAGAATGCAGCAGGCTTCACCCACCGCCACGTGCAGCTCACAGTGCAGGGTGAGAACATCCTGAGGATCAAGAGACACCCTGCTGTCAAAAATAGTCATGGTTCTGAACTCAATTTCAATTGATTCTTTGTAATACATGTTCAGTGATTTAAAAAAATATATAATATTTTATATAAGGCTTTAACTGCTATGTGACTATTTACCACTTTATTTATTTTTCTTGATCTTTCTGAGCATCACTCTTATCTCATTCCTTTCCTCAGAACTCCCAATGATCCAGTCTCATCCCTCCACTCTGGATGTGATCCTGAATAACCCCATCACGCTGCCCTGCAGGGCCACGGGCTCGCCCAGACCCACCATCACCTGGCAGAAGGAGGGCATCAATATACCGACCACAGGTAATTCATGTTTCTGTGTGTTTGTCAGTCATCACAAGTAATCAGTCATAACATAATTTCCCTTGCTTCATGTCAGGTGGAAGTTTCACAGTGCTGCCTAATGGAGGTCTACAGATACATAAGGCCTCTGTGTCCGACTCTGGGACATATATATGTGTAGCTCAAAACCCTGCAGGGACGGCGCTGGGCAAGACCAAACTCAGAGTACAAGGTAGGGCACTTACTCAAGTAAAAGTAACTTGATTAACAGACGTATTATGTAATATTCAGTGGTTGTGTACAGGGATCTAATAAGAACACCTTACAATCATGTGCACTTTTGAAGAAAAAAAAGTTTAATTTTGAGCTGCAATGTCAAATTTATTACACACATTTCTCACAGAGCTGAGCTGCCTTCATTATATTCCATCTATCCTGTAGCTGGGTAACAGTCATGATGAGTCTTCAATTCCACCCTGCACTTCTTTTAGTTGTCTAAATTCATATTCAACAGCCTAATAACGCCAATAAATAGAGGAATAATTTTTTTGTTCATGTGTCCTGTAGTCCCTCCAGTGATCAGCTCAGTGACTCAAACGTATCTGGCACCTGTGGACTCCTCTGGTACGCTACACTGCCACACTGACGGCTCCCCTCCCCCGTCGGTCACATGGCATAAAGACGGCCAGCCACTGAGAGAATCTGTGCGCCAGCGGGTGCTCAACTCAGGATCCCTGCAGATAGCCTTCATCCAGCCAAGTGATACTGGACGATACACTTGCACTGCTGCCAATGCAGCTGGCACAGTCAGCCATGAGATGAGCCTTACTGTACAGAGTAGGTTTAAGTTCATACAGTATGTTAAACTACATCACTGAACACAAACATAGAGTTTGTGTAAAACTGATGTTTCGGTTGCCTTCAAACTCCATTTATTGTGAAACTAATATCACTGAATGTGATACATTGGTATCCTCAAACATTTTAAAACCACATTTCAGATTATATCTTAAGTCCTACTTCCGATTGCAAAGCTGTAGCTGTAACTACCCATGCACTTGTGCTTTAAGTGCATTTGTTTTCAGTTTCACTTTACTGAATGAACACTAATCACACCTCCTGTGAGTCGAATGAAGAACAAAGCCTTTTTCAGTTTTTGGTGTTCTGCATTTTCCCTTGTGCCATAAAGCAATCCAGCTTATTTGCCTCAAAATATAGCATGTAATGGAGAGGGCATTAGTGGTTTCCCTTCTGGTCTTGCATATTTTAGAAAAACCTTAACTAGATACAATTAATGTGATTGACTTCTTTGCAGTCCCACCTTCCATTCAAGATGGAGAGCAGCAGGTAGCAGTGGTGGAAAACAGTCAGGCTCAGCTGGTGTGTGTGGCAGAGGGGGTCCCTCAGCCCGGCCTGTCCTGGGAGAAGGACGGTAATCCTCTCAGTGAAAGCACAGGGGAGTACACAATCCTACCCTCCGGAGAGCTGGTAATAGACATCACTCAGGTAAGAAAAACATGAGGAAAACAACAAATGATCTATACATGTTTTATGTTTCATGTTTTAGCTTGTGTTAAATATAGCTTTGGTGGCTTAAGTAGCTTGTCTTGCATCAAAAAGATGCATTTAAAGAATGTTGTCCCATGCTCCCATTCTCCTCATCTCCCCTCCCTTTGTACTAGCCTGACGATGGAGGCATTTATACCTGCGTTGCCACAAATGCAGTCGGACAGGACAGTCGTACAACAACCCTGTCTGTACATACTCAGCCTGTCTTCACTGAGCTGCTCGGAGATGTGGCCCTCAACAAGGGAGAGCGCCTCCTGCTGGCTTGTGGAGTCAGTGGCATCCCCCCACCCAGAATCACGTGGGCCTTCAACAACAACATCGTCCCAGGTGTATAGCAAGACCCCATTGATTATGAAAATGTTTTATATCAACTGAAAATCTATGCTATTTTATGTAGCTGTAATGCATGTAATACATTAGAATAAAGAAGTATAACTGTCTTTTTCTTATTGTCTTTACTGCCTTTTGTTAATGCTTTAGTTCACTACGACCACATGAACGGCCACAGTGAGCTGGTGATAGAGCGAGTGAACAAAGATGACTCTGGCACCTACAGCTGTGTGGCAGAAAACAGTGTCGGAACCATCAAGTCACTGGGCTTTGTCTATGTCAAAGGTAAAAACATATATAAATGTTAATGAATGTGTATAACCGTTCTTGTAGGCAACTATAAGTCACCCATAAGGCTGGTTTATGAGCAGATAATGCATGAGAATATAGTAAAACACAGCTGTAATAATGTAAAATGTCTTTTTATAGGAGACATTGTTCAGAATATTGTACATTACCACTTAAAATGTCTCTATAGTATCGAAAGTATGCTGCTTATAAATGCTAAGTAGAGGGATTTAAAGTGCTACCATGTACTTTACAACTCAATCCTTTTCATAATGTCTCCAGAGCCTCCGATCATTGATGGGGACCTTCACTCCAACCGCATTGAACCTCTGGGTGGTAATGCCATCCTGCACTGTGTGGTTCGGGGAGACCCCCTGCCGACCATCCGGTGGAGCAAAAGTGGAATAAACATCCAGATCAGCAACCGCATTCGTCAGCTGGACAACGGCTCTCTGGCCATCTACGGCACTGTGGTAGGAAAACACACAAGACTGAGATCTCTTATGTGTAATAGTCTGCAAATACAGTTGATAACAAGTGAAAGGGATCTGTTGGCTAAGTGGTCTTAACGTTTCATGTAAACCCAATTTCTTCATTGTCTTTATCATTAAATGTAATGCAGCGTGAAGATGCAGGCAACTATATGTGTGTGGCAACAAATGATGCTGGAGTGGTGGAAAGGAGTGTTACACTGACCTTGCAGAGTAAGTGTCTATCTTCTCTGTGTCTGTCCTTTGTAGTGTAAAGATGGAATTCACCTTTTTTAAAGGTTAGATCATGTAGATCTGCCCTCTTCCAGGTGCGCCGGCCATCATCGTGGAGCCAGCAGAGACAGTGGTGGACGCTGGCAGCACAGTTGTGCTCAACTGTCAGGCGGAGGGGGAGCCTACTCCCATGATAGAGTGGTCCCAGCAGGGGCGATACCTGCTGGGCAACGACCGCTTCTCCCCTTTGTCCAACGGGTCCCTCAGAATCAGCAGTGCCCAGAAAGAGGATACAGCTGAATATGAATGTGTGGCCAGAAACTTGCTGGGATCAGTGCTGGTCAGGGTCACTCTTACTGTGCGAGGTGAGCAAGACATTGTATGTACGCTACATCCACTTTTTGATCCAACTTCCATTTTAAAATTACAACAAACAATCATCCAGATTGACCAAATGGCTAAAGACATGTTGCGTTAACGTGCAGTCATTTGTTTTCTAGTTCATGGGGGCTACTCCGAGTGGTTAGAGTGGGGTCCTTGCAGTGTGTCCTGTGGTGTCGGGTCCCAAAAAAGGTGGAGACAGTGTAACAATCCTCTACCTGCCAATGGGGGGCGTCATTGCGCAGGATTGGACACAGAAACACATAGTTGTCAGGGGAAGCCCTGTCCGGGTGAGAGTGCTTTGATAAATCAGAGGATTCAACCTCTGTACTTGTATAGGAGACTGTCCAAATGGCACATGTGCTAACAAAGTCTTTACCTTTGTCCCTCTACAGTGGATGCTAACTGGTCTGAGTGGTCTCTCTGGGAGGAGTGTTCTCGTACCTGTGGTCAGGGCAACAGAACTAAGGTTCGGACCTGCAGTAACCCTCCAGCTCAGCATGGAGGCAAGCCTTGTGAGGGCAAGGCAGTGGAGGTCATCATGTGCAGCGTCCGACCTTGTCCTGGTGAGTGAAGGATATGTGTCCTGTAACTTCAGCAGATGGCTGTCAGCTGTATGAGTAGTTGGTATGAGGAGGCACAACTGGCAGGAATGCTTGTTTAGTCCTCACACGTGTGATCTAAAAATGTCATATTTGTTTAAAATCACACGTTGCTCAGCTTCTAAATACTAAAGTCAGTTATTGACTGAAATTACGTTTCACTGCTATGTATCTCAATCTTTTGACTGCCTATAATGCATTGCACATTTACAATGAACAGGCTTTATGCCAGATTTTATTATTTGCCTTGATTTTCACAAGGTCTCAATAAACAAGCTTCCTTTATGCCAGATTGTAGGCTTAACAGTGGTGGAAGGACTATTTACAAACTACTCAAGTAAAAGTAGCAATACCACAGTGTAAAAATAGTCCTTGTTTATGTAAAAGTACCTGATTATAATTCACTAAATGTACTTAACAAAAGTTAAAGTACTTAGTTTGCAGAACAATTGGTAAACAGTAGCCTACAATATTTCTATAAGAAATGTAATGGAGTATAAAGTGTCTTATTACTTAAAGGAAATGTACTTATTTTCCACAACTGGTTATAGATGACTCTAGGCCTGTATATCGACTTTCTGTTTATACTCTTGTAGTGGCGGGTAACTGGGGCTCCTGGTTGCCATGGAGCCCATGCAGTGAGACCTGTGGTAAGGGTATGCAGTCCAGGATCCGACTTTGCAACAGCCCTCCTCCAGCATTTGATGGGCCGCAGTGTGAGGGCACAGACACCCAAACACAAGTGTGCAAGGAGAGACCTTGTCCTGGTGAGGGCTCAGCAATAGTACTGAATGATAAAATCAATTTGAAAGAGAATTTAGTCCATAAGCGTACACAAGTGACTTATGCTCCTGCGTCTTCCTCCTCCTTCTTTTCTTGTGCTGTCCAGTGGATGGGAAGTGGTCATCCTGGGTTAGCTGGGGATCCTGCAGTGTTTCATGTGGAGGCGGGACAAAACAGAGGACACGTCTCTGCGCCAGCCCCAGCCCTCAGCATGGTGGCAGACAGTGTGAAGGCAACGATGTGCACATTGACTTCTGTAATAGTGACCCCTGCCCCAGTGAGTCATATTAACTTTTATTTGCTCTTCTTACTTTTTCACAGTAAAAAAAAAAGAAAAAGTATATTCTCTGCATCTAAATGTAAAAATGTCTGTCTTGTATCGTGGTTCGGGGTTTCTTTCCAGCAACGTACCTGCTCTTTTGACTTATCTCGGTTCCTTTTTTATCCTTGACATTGCAATTTCTTACCGTCAGTCAACGGTAACTGGAGTCCATGGAGTAGCTGGGGCGCCTGCAGCAAGACATGTAACGTGGGTCAGATGAGGCGCTACAGGACATGTGACAACCCCAACCCTGCCAATGGTGGAAGAGCATGTGCAGGAGCAGATACACAGATACAGAGATGCAGCACTGCCAACTGTCCTGGTGAGTCAGCATGTTGAAGACCGTGTTGGGGTGGTAATGGTACTAAACTGTGAGGCAATCAAGAACAGAAATGTTGTGATTTATGTGTTAATGTGTGTACTTATTGTATATTGGGTATATTATTGCAGTTGACGGTAGCTGGGGCTCATGGCAGCAGTGGGGAGAATGCTCCGCCTCCTGTGGCGGCGGAGAGAGGACACGTGTCCGTCTCTGTAATAGTCCGTCTCATAGCAACGGGGGTCGGCTGTGTCCAGGAGACTCCTCTCAGCTCTCCAGGTGTAACAGTCACGCCTGCCCAGGTGAGGCATTTTTGTTAATACAAATTGTAAATGTTTGTAATAGAGCGTTCCTCAAAAGAATTTCTTAAATACCTTCTTTTTTTTGTCAGGTGGACCCCAGAAGGCACGAGGAAGCATCATAGGAAACATCAACGATATTGAGTTTGGCATATCCATCCTCAATGCCACCATCACAGACAGCAAGTCTGGTGGCAGAACCATCAAGGCCACTATTACTAATGTCCCAAGGACATTAGGTCAGTTTTCCAACAATTATATATATTTAAATCTTGCACTTCAAATAAAGCAAATAATATCCGGCTCCGTGAAACTAGAGCACCTAAATTGTTCTTTTAAACAGTCAATAAATCTCATAATAGATTAAATATGCTGCTTGTTATGCCTTTTTAATGTCAAGGTCCTGCAATGAGAAAGCTCATCTCAATCCTGAACCCTGTCTACTGGACCACTGCACAGGAAGTAGGACAGGCTGTCAATGGCAACACGCTAACAGGAAGCATCTTCAGGCGAGAGACACAAGTGGAGTTTGCCACAGGTAAGAATTGACCGGCCAGGGTGTGTCTGTTATATCGCTATAGTATGACATAGTTAATGACATTGTTGACTGATGATTTTGGATGTGAATAATGCTAGTGGAGGAAAACAGAACCTGACAAACGTCTGTGGTGTAATCTTGGTAGGTGAGATCCTGAGGATGACTCACATTGCAAGAGGCCTGGACTCAGATGGAGCGTTGTTACTGGACATCGTCGTGAACGGACACATCCTGCAGCTGCCCTCACATGCTGAAATCAGCATCAAGGTAAATAAATAAACCATGCAGTGGATATTGATTTAAAGGTTACTATTACTTAGTAATACATTGCAATTTGTATAATATCTGGGCAAAAGTAGTAAAAACCAAACATTATGAGCCGAGTAAATGCTATATTTTGAACTCTATTTTGTCCAGTTTACTACAAATAGCATATACGTCATATCACTGCAGAAGCCATATTGTGTGGAGCTTGGCTATAACATGTCCCACTACTTTAAAGCTGCCTCACATGTTGACTTTGTTCGACTCAGGACTACACAGAGGATTACATCCAGACAGGCGCAGGCCAGCTGTACGCTGTGTCCACCCGCATGTTCAGCATCGACAGGGAGAGTGTGCCCTACTCCTGGAACCACACCATCTCCTACGACCCATCCAGGGGCAAGATGCCCTACCTCGTAGAGACGCTGCATGCCACAGCCATCAGCGCTCAGTACCGCCCCATGGAGGAGATGTTGGAGTATAGCATCCAGGCTAGTATCGCCAAGGGTGAGAATACTGTCCTGTGAAATTAGTCAATTTATTGGAAATTGGTTATGGGTGAGAGATGGATTCAACAAGGTTGTTAAGTTAATGTTAGGTTCTATATGTTTCCTTTATATGTTTAGTCCAGTCAAACATTGAAATCTGATCTTGCTTTTTTCCCTTCATGTTTTTGTTTGTTTCTGTAAACTAAATTGAATGAAGAAATGTTTATTATTCCAGGAGATCGCAGTAACCAGTGTCCTCAGGGATTCACTCTGGTGTCTGCTGGGCCCTACTGTGCAGGTAATGTTTATCAATGCATGTAATGCTGTTCCCAATCTCTGACGGTGGATAAGCCAGTGCAGCCGTTGTTCATTGTTTACTGTTGTTGAACAACTTGAGATGCAAGACTGGAGTTGGAGTTGAGAGACAACACGTGCAACCAGATTGTTTCACACGTAGCCAGTTTACAAGCTCATTTTAAACCAATCAAAATCATCGTCAGACGATAGCTGGTTCCGTCTCTTGCTCTCCACTGTTTACCTGCATTCAACCAAAGCCTCCTCAAACGTGATTGGTCAATACAACTCTGACTACAAACAGAAACCAGAACGCTTCCGAACCCCAAAATCTCAGAATCAGCTGAGAATACCAACATTGTAGTCAGTTGCTAGATAATAATAATGAATAATAATGATATGTCTATTAAGAATTTGCTTTTAAAGACACAGTGGATTTGAAAAGCGCCTTTTGAATCTTTTAACAGCTTCTCCAAACATACTCAGCAGATCTTTCTTATTGTATGCTTAAATCGTATGATTGTTGCCATATTGTTGTTAATGTGTCATTCATGTGCCACAGATGAGAATGAATGTGAGGTAAGGAACCCCTGTTCCCACGTCTGCCACAACGCCATGGGAACCTACTACTGCTCTTGTCCCCGAGGCCTCACCATCTCAGCTGACGGCAGGACCTGTCAGGGTAAACAACTCACTTCTTAATCAGTGCTCTCAGCATTATCACACACACAGGCCGTTGTTTAGATAATGCAATGCTCTTCATTCTCGTAGATATTGATGAGTGTTCACTGGGTGGGGACGTGTGCCATGATGGACAGGACTGTGAGAACACTATTGGCTCTTACCGATGTGTCATGCGCTGTGGGCGCGGCTTCAGGAGAACAGCTGATGGTCTCAGCTGCACGGGTACACAAACTACCTTTTTATTGATCAACTGAGGATTTGTTGTTGAGTGTTGCTGAACCTTTTTATAACTGTTCTCTTTGTTGCTTAGATGTGAACGAGTGCCAGGAGTCCAATCCGTGCAATCAACACTGTCTGAACACTATCGGCAGCTACCGATGCGCCTGCGAGCCGGGCTTTCAAATCAGGAACCGGCGCTGTATCGGTGAGTCACCTCTCCGTATAGAGCTTTATCGATGTTATTCATAATAAAGGGTTACTATTTCTATTCTTTTTTTAAATAATTGCATTCTTTGAAACAAACACTTCTACACTTCTCTCTGTGATCACCTCAGATATAAACGAGTGCAGACAGAGGGTTTGTCGATCCGATCAGCAGTGTAAAAACACACGGGGGGGTTACACCTGTATTGACCTGTGCCCCAATGGTATGACTAAAGGTGCCAACGGGACATGTGTAGGTGAGTATTCGCATAATTCACTACTCATTGTGAAGGCAGAGAGCATTCGCTGAAGTACAATATTTAATAAAGTATAGACTGGAACATTGTTTACTTCTGCAACAAGATTTACTTCTGTATCCTTCGTGCTGCAGACATTGACGAGTGCAGAGATGGCACTCATCAGTGCCGATACAATCAGATCTGTGAGAACACCAGAGGCAGCTACCACTGCACCTGTCCACGTGGCTACAGGTCTCAGGGAGTGGGACGGCCCTGTATCGGTATGTGCATCCTTTATATCTCTTGTCAAAAAAACAAACACAATTCCAATATTGTATTCCTTATTTTTAGCATTCAGGCAGGTGATCATTTTGACTTTCTTGTGTGTAATTCTGTTTAGCTGAGGATATTTGCCAAAGCATACAGCATGTTAAGCAATGAACGTGTAAAACATTGTTGCACTGCACTTCCTATCAGCTCGTCCGCTTCTACCAGCATACTTCTCTCTTTGTGTCAGTGACTCACTCTTGTTGAACATCTAAAATAACTCTGACGCTAAGAACTGCAACATAGCTCATTATAACCTGCCAGTGCTTGCTCACATCTCTAAAATACTGGAGTTCAAAGCGCTGACTAACTGATAACTTTAAAGACCCTGCGAAGCTTTAATGCATGTTATCAGGTCCTCTAAAGCTCTACATTACACTACGTCTACTAACCGACACGGTCAATAGGAGGAAGAGAAAGGGGAAGAAAGGACTGCGGTGGAAGGGAATAAATGTGTCCTTTTGCAACACATCAACCATAAAGAGACCAGCACCATGACTTCTCTGTCGGTCACTCTGTTCATTTCACTCTCTTCCAATCCTGACTTTTAAACTGTTACCTTTTTGTTTGGATCTGGCTATTTCCTGGAGTTGCTTTGTAATGGCATACATTCACTGTTCCCCTTGTGACATCATTAACATTGTACGCTGATGTCTGTCTTTGTGAAATATTCCTTTGGCATTGATAGGATTTTGTTTACCTGATATCAAATGTAAATTATATTTGATAATTCCTTAGATAAAAGGTTAACTAGATTTTAAATGGAATTTGAAGTTATTATCTTCAAAGCATTAGTTTTATTTGATATGAGAAGAGATAAGTCTCTCATTCATATTAGACAAATGTATTTATAGTCTCAATACATTTCTGTCTTAGGGACATGGAAATGTATTGTTGTACAATTGACATATCCCCTTTTTCCCCCTCATTTTCATCTCCCTCCTCTTTCTTCATGGCCCACACCACCTCGTTTGTTCTTTTCATCCATCTAAATATTCACATTTCCTGTTACTTCTGTATTCTTTTTGCACCTTTTACTCCTTCTTTTCTATCATTCTGTCTTTTCCTGCTGCTGGTCTTTCTTTATGCTGAGGGCAGACATAAATGAGTGTGAGCGGCTTCCACAGCCCTGTGCCTACCAGTGCATCAACACACCTGGCAGCTTCAAGTGCACCTGCCCGCCGGGACGCCACCTGCTGGGGGATGGCAAATCCTGTGCTGGTCTGGAGCGTCTGCCCAGCTATGAAAGTTATTCATTTGGCTACCAAGCATCACAACTCTCCCCTGAGCGCAACTCCTACCAGCGACTGTACCACAACTTGGCCTCTCAGAGCTACCACTCCTACGCAGCCACCGCAAGGGGGCGCAACAGGAGCCGGAGCCACAGAGAGACTCCCATACGTTTCTCACAGCAGGGCTTCCTCGCTTGTCAGCAGGGGTTTGAGTCCAGGGGTGGCTCCTGCTTAGGTAACAATGGAGACAGGCAGGGTTGAGATGAGGGAGAGGATGAAAGTTGTTCATAGAGGAACTGTCTCTTTGCTTTGCTGCTTGTGGGTTTCCTTTGACTATAGAACTGAAAGCTATAAAAAAAGTGTAATTTATATGTAATTTATGTTCTAAGATTTTCTCTCTCATCATTTTGTGGCTGTTTGTGTGTGCGTGTGTAACTCCAACAGACATCAATGAGTGTGAGGTGAGGGATGCCTGTCAGCATGAGTGTATAAACACACCAGGAAGCCACAGGTGTCTCTGTCCTGCTGGTTACCGCCTCATGACCAATGGCAAGACCTGTCAAGGTAAGAACCACCAGCTGCTCCCTGTTTCCGTCCATCACCAACATTTAATGTTATTATAGCGTGTACTGTAATGACAATAAGCTGTTTGCTGAATTTACAGATGTAGACGAGTGCCTGGAGCAGAACATCCAGTGTGGTGTGAACCAGATGTGCTTTAACATGAGAGGAAGTTACCAATGTATTGATACACCCTGTCCACCGAACTACCAGAGGGATCCAGCCACAGGGTAAGCCTTCAAAGAAATACACTCAATTAGGTTATACAACTAGGACTAATCCATTAAAGAGATGAAACATGGCCCCACATTGTTTGTTCAATTTAGGGGATTTGCAATTATGGAGCAGTTTGTATATTTGGATAATTTTCAACCTATAAAGGACCAGGGTGTAGGATTTAGTGGCATCTAGTGGTGAGGTTGCAGATTGCAACTGAATGTCTGTTCTGGGCTACTGTAGAAAAATGGCAGTTCAACATGGCGGACTCCGTGGAAAAGAACCCACTCAGTGGATGTTTCTCAAAGTCAAGGGAGGGTCCTTCAAAGGCTCATTTTTCCAGACGCTACGTCATCAAATCCCACCATATGTCTGTTCCAATGCCTTTGAATTCTAAAATTGTCGTATTGCAGACATACTCAAACAATATGTACGGCATACTGCCTACCAAATAAACAATTAGGATTTTACTAGCAGACTGTTTACATTGAAGTACACACAACCCCATATTGAGAATCTAAATGGTTACTAGACCTATGTCATAAAATAACCCTGAGACAAACAAAAACACACTTTCTCAGTTTCAGGTATTGAAACCTTAATGACAACATAGTTTTGAATATTACATTCCATTTCTGCCAGTAAATCCCCCTAAATCCTACACACTGTTCATCCAAAAAACAACCATTTCTTCACCTACCTTTTGTGGTGCGATATCATGCAGACAGTTTTGATTTCATCTGCAAAGGTTTTGAGACAGACTTTGTAAAGATTCTAGCTATCTATCCCAGACAATATTAGTAATTTCTCTAAGTTCCCTCACACTCAACTGAAGTCGGCTGTCTATGCTGTGTCTAGGTTTTGCCTAAAGAATTGCCCACCAAATGACCTGGAGTGTGCACTGAGCCCTTACGCCCTGGAGTACAAGCTGCTGTCTCTTCCCTTTGGCATTGCGGCCAACCAGGACCTCATCAGACTGGTGGCCTACACACAGGACGGAGTGATGCACCCCAGGACCAGGTTCCTAGTGGTGGATGAGGACGTCACGTTACCGTTTGCCCTGCGAGACGAGAACCTGAAGGGAGTGCTGTTCACCACACGGGCGCTCCGAGAGCCCCACACGTACCGGATGAAGGTCCGTGCCCTCTCATACAGCAAAGACGGGGGGATCGAGTACCAGACCACCTTCATCGTCTACATCGCTGTCTCTGCCTACCCCTACTGAGAGTACTTTACATGACACCAGACTACGGTTGCGGTGATTAATTGCGTCCTCAATGAGTGAGTGGGTGTGGTTTTTGGAAAAGCAGCCACGTCGGTAAACAAACTGAAAGGACTTTGAGTTCAGTGTGAGAGAGGCCAGTGAGTGCATACGGCCCTGAAGACGCAAGGAAGTAGCTTTAAAGTGGATATGATACAAGCCACTGGAGGTCAACAGGAGGCTTGGTTGAAACTGTCTATTTATTGGCTCTAATCCCTGGATTCCTCACGTCAATATGTCAGGACTATTTCAGTGAAAAGTTTGAATATTTCGTTAAATTTCCCCTGCCCCTTCAGATTTATTTATAAGATCAACAAGATTTTGCTCGTCAAAACCAAAGCGTCCACCGAAGGTTCAAAAAGTAGACTTCAAGAAATCTTAGCCAGCCTCTTATTTCCATCTACCTATTATTAACTTATTGGGAAGTGTCTTGAAGCTTGAACGAGAAAAATGGGCAGTTCCCACCTTTTGTTTATCCCTTGTGTCCTCAGTCACCAAAGTGGAGCTGTGACTGTTTAGATACGGGGCTCATTTTGGCTATCGAAAACATATTGTACATCCTCAGGTAGCGGCCTAATATACACAAACGTGCATCAAAAAGAAACCCTATCTAATTATTACACTGCTTACATCATCAATGTGCCATATACTGCTCCATCCAATAGTTGATACCGAGATGTATTTTATTTTTATGACTTGTACATATGTTTTTTCTCATAATGTATTGCCATGCTGTACGTATTGTATCAATTTTGTAATAAAAATGAAATAAATGAATATTCACTGAAATTAAGCATAATGTATGCTTGCAGCACTACTTAATAAAACAGCCCATATCTTTATTGGTATTATTATTATCATTTCATACCTGGGAGTATAAATATACTTTATCAAGCTACTTGCAGTGTAACTCTCCAGTGATCACATCATTTATGGCATGTATACTCTGGAATAGAGAATCACAGACAAGGATTTATCTTGTGTTTGCCATATTGTTCTTTTTATCCATAAATATTTTCTGCGAACGAAAATCTACTTGTAGCTTTTAAAAGTTAATTTAATTTGTTTGTGTTTCTAATATCTATTATCTCTAAAACGGTGGTGTAGTGGCTAGCACTGTCGCCTCACAGCAAGAGGGCCGTGGGTTCAATTCCCGGTCGGAGCGGTCCTTCTGTGTGGAGTTTGCATGTTCTCCCCGTGGCAGCGTGGGTTCTCTCCGGGCTCTCCGGCTTCCTCCCACAGTCCAAAGACATGCTGCAGGTTAATTGATCTCTAAATTGCCCATAGGTGTGAATGTGAGAGTGAATGGTTGTATGTCCCTACATGTGCCCTCGATGGACTGGCGGCCTGTCCAGGGTGTCCCCTGCCTTCGCCTATGTCAGCTGGGATAGGCTCCAGCGCCCCCGCGACCCTAATGAGGATAAGCGGTATTGAAAATGGATGGATGGATGGATGTATAAATACGGATGAAATAATGCTAATATTTGGTGAAATGGAAACAAAAAGCAGGTTAAATTAAATATATATTGAGAATGTAATACAATAATTGAATATATGAATGGAAGATAATTGCGAAAAAAAGACAATCTAAAGATGTTACTTCCTTCACTTTTGATAAATGAAAAAAAGAAAGGAAAATGCTGTAATATCCTGTCAAATCTTTCAATTAAATGCAAAAATGATCGGCTAAAACTACCCTGTTTTGAATTTTTATAATTTTTCTTCAGTTAACGAATCATTCATCATGAACAATGATATTTAGTACAGTCGACTCTGAAACGCATCTGAGAAGTTGGATGCTCACGTACAGCAACCATTTAGGAACAGATCATTCTTAAATTTAAAAGTAAAGGTGAATCATTTTTACTTCAACTTCCAGGGATTTCAGAAGGTATTCAGAAATCTTTACTTTTTTCAGATTTTGTTATATTCACCCCCTCATCAATATCACTCAATACTTTTATTACAAAGAAAAAAACAGAAAAATGACTGACTGAATAGAATATAAGGTCTTAGCTAACAACGTAAATCAGAGCAAGAACAAGCCATGCGGCTGAAGAAACTAGCTGCAGAGCTCTGAAAAAAGATTATGTCGAGACACAGATCTGGACTCTATCTAGAGCTGGCTGCCCGGACACATTGAGCTATTGGGGAGAAGGAGGAGGATCCCGGTGAGAGAGGGGATAAGACCCTGAGGGTCCAGAGACCCTGTGTGGAGATGGGAGAAACTTCCAGAAGGCCATCACTGCAACACTCCACCGATCAGGCTTTATGGCAGCGTGTCCAGCCAGAAGTCTCTCCTCCGTGAAAGACACACAAAAGCCTGTTTGGAGTTTGCAAAAAGAAAAGCGCATCTCCAGCGGTCTGAGAACCCAACTCACAAGTCCGTAGTGGATTTGCTCAGATCGGTCTTACAGAGCAAACGGTGTTTTGATACATGAAGGTGTGACCTGCTACAGGGATGGTCTTGGCTCTGTTCACACCACCAACATGTTGCACTCAGAGGGTTGTCAATTAGTTTCTGCTTGCATAAAGGTTGCTGTTAGACAGAACTCAAAGTAATACAGTCACTGTGAGCAGAATTTAAGGAAAAGATGATTTCTTCTTCTACAACTGTGACAAACGAGATTCTGTGGTCGAATGAAACCAAGATTGAACCGTCAATAACAGGTGTGATGTCTGGAGGAAACCCAGCACCACTCTTCCACTGAGCACTACCGTCTAAAACAGTGAAGCACAGTGGTGGAAGCATGATGCCGTTTTTTTATTTTTTCCATTACATTTAAATCATATTTAACATAAAGCTGCAACATTACTCAATGTGAAGGGGTTTAACACTTTCTAAGTGTCGCTTTATAAATATCACTATGACCCTGATTGTCTTTGTACTCACCATACTGGGTTTAAAATAAGCCATGGCAGTTGTGATCAGCAGTCACACCTTTATTAGTTTAGTCAAAAAAGCATAAACATAAAAAAGGAATATCGAGTAAGGCAGTTCGTACATCAGTGTGAGATGCTCCCTCGGCTAGAAGAGCCTCTCCAACTAGACATGAAGCAGAAGAAGACATGGGGCCGTTCTCCTTTTGATGTCATGTAAAACTAGACTTTACTGCATTAGAAAAGGAATCCAATGTCTGGATGAATCAACACCGATGACAGTATTCAAACATGAAGCCCCCATGTCTAAATGTCAACTTGTGAGTAAAACAGCAGTGATGCGTTTTAGAAAAAGCATCATCCCTTGAGACATTCCTGTTTGATTGGAAATGAGCAGGAACAAAACGTTATGCTGGAACTGAATATTCCTCCGATCACTGTGTTTACACAATTATTTTTAAAATAGCAACTTTTTGAACCTTAACACACTTTGCGTGCATGTTCATTTATACTGTTTATAGCTATAACTCCACCACGTTGCCTTAAACATTGTTCTCTATTACACAGGGGCAACAAAATCATCAACGTAAGCATGGAAGCAGAATAAATCATTTGGCAACAGACGTAATTTACCTGATAAAGCAGATTACATTTCCAGTTTTTCTCATATTATAAAATGTGTGGAAATATAATAGGACTTCCTACTGTCAACACCATGTGTGGAGGATCGGTTTGGGTGAACAAGCATTAATATAAACCCAGATCAATAAAAAAAAGAATCACTGAATGTTTCCAGAAGAGAAACATGTACAAAAAAGACAAGTATGAAATGCTTCACAGAATACTCAAAACTCTCAAAAATGGGATCATGCAATCACTATGGTGTTTTGTAATCGCATAAGAGAGACAAAATATTATGTTAGTCTCTCCTGCAAATAAAGCACACTGATATTGTCAAACCTTTCAAGCAATGTTTGTAATTTTCATCAGGTAGGGAGTTGACCTATAAAACAATAGAAAAACTAAAAGGAAAATATTTAATCCAGATTATTATTCTGTTAAATACCTAAATTAATCTGAAAAAGGATTCTCAGAGTGACATGTCATTCCTGAAAGCACAGAAGCAAAAGCCACACAATGCCCTGCACCGTGGCAGAGACTCACACATAGAAGGGATGTGAGGAATAGTAGAGTGGGATTAATAAGAGTTGTGGTGGAGATGCATCGTGGGTAATAATCTTTAACTGGGGCAGCGTTAGAGGATGGATGACACCAACCCCCACCCTTATCCCACTCTACAGGGTAAATGGTGACCCCCGTGAGTAAATCCACCACCCTCCATCTGTGACTGTGCTTTTCAAGAGCCTCCCTCTGCTCCAGTGTTACAGGAGAGGATTTACTGACTGAATCGGGCTTTTATTCCATCAGGAAGTCTGAGGAGACGACACAAGATGGGAAACATCTTTCCTGAGAGAAGCAAACCTGGAATCCTCGGTTTGTCCTGTGCCGATGTGAGCTCCTTGGACTGAGGATGTCGTATGTGTACAAATTGTAAATCCTTCCGAGGCAGATTTGTAATTTTGGGCGTTAAAAAATAAACTGAATTGTTTTGTTTGTTTGGAAGTCAATGGAGGAAACATTGCTGAGAGGCATGCCTGTGAGTGAGCACTAGGGCTGTGCGATATGGCCAGAATCCTCTATCATGATATAGGTTGTCTCATTACTCCCAAGTGAATTAAATACTTGACAAATAAAAAGTATTGTCTCATAACATTATGAATTTCCATGCAAAATGTTTAATTTTCTGAAAAAAGTCTGTGATTATTATTATTATTACAAATATTTGTGTATAACAATATTCTGATCTATGATTTCATCACAATTCCATTGAAAGTCAATTACCAACTTGAATCATCATCCAGCCCTCGTGAGCATAAATGTGTATTTTGTGTAGCAGTAATTTGTGTTTTCTGCGTTCAATTGTGTTTTCTAAGAAGTATTTCTATTTGGGGAACCCTGTTGTGTAAACTGAGCACACACTGTGTAGGACTGACATGGAGAGAAAGGGGGGGTCAGACATACAACGCTCTCTGTAGCACCCGGTGAGTAACATGATTTAGTCGGCTGTGATCATGAATGGGAAGAAAGAAGAAAAACTATTTATTTAAAGAAACCTAATGTGACCCAGATTTGATTTTGACCGGAACAGGATCACATTGGGTTAAATATCAGTTTTTCCTTTTCGTGCCTATGCCATCTGTTATGATTACATGAACGGTCTCCGTCAGAGATCCTCCGCTCCTCTTCTAGACCGTCTTCCTTGCCGTTAGCACCCTAACGATGCTGCCGACTCCTCCAGCTGCCAGAGCCTGAAGGCAAAGGACAAAAAATTAAGGTCAGGTCGGTTTTTTTTGGACTGAAACTGAGTTTCTGTTTAACGCATCTTGTGGTCACATTTAATCTCACACTGTCTTTACAGTCCCACCGTGGCCTCAAACTAAGGACCCCACACATGATGCCGTTAAAGAAGCATTCACACATTACATCAGTGAATCGGTCATCATTTCTAATCATTATCAAGTTTCTTTAACACATTAGAGTAAAATTACTGCTAAAGCTACATCCAAGAGAAACCAACCTCAGGGTACTGGAGGAGTTTGTCTTTTTGGAATGCAAATATTTACCTTTTCATGCCACTGCAGGAGGACGGCGCTGCTGTTTTCTGACGGCCTCTCGAAGCCTTTGTAGATGTATTTCATCAGCAGGTCCACGGCATCCTTGTCGAGGGACTGCACCCCTTTCTCGATGTCACTGCTCTTAAAGGCGCTGAGCACCTTCAGCACCAAACCCTCAGCGCGATCCTGAAAAGAAAAAAAAACGAGAGACGTGTGAAAATGAGAGTTGCTATGGAGTTAATTACGAGCCTGGTTTCAGACCTCTGAATCACAGACCACTTGTTGTTTATCAAGAATGTGGCAAAATGCTCAGCTAACCATTATTGACCAAACCCACCTTGACGTTCTGGTTCTTTGTGTTGATTGGCGGGTTCTTCAAGACCGCTTGTAAAGCCTGATTGAGATTTCCTGTGCGGGGAGGGCTAAGGATGCAACACAGCACAGCAGAGGGCGACCTCCTAATCATAATGTTGGCTACAAGCCCAAATATGATACACAAGCCAAGTGTCATTACTAGTGTTTCTCTAACTGTACTTAGAAAAAGATCCTGATCCTGCCCGATAACCTGAGACATGTCACAACAGAAACATGCAGATGTATGATTAGTGACTGTTTTTTTCTGTGTGATTTAAGGTTTCAAATAGCTGTGCTTTCCTTGGGGTCTTTGCACATTAATATAAAACGTAATGTTTTTACATTAAATTCAGTCTTAAATAGGTTTACATTTTTCCCAAGTCTCTCTTGAAACAATGCATGTGCATATGTATTAAAAGTTGAGTTATTGATATAACTTCCTATAATTTAACTGTTATAAATTACTTCTCTCCATACCAGCTGGTAAGAGATCCATTTTTTAGATCAACTCAAATGTAAATAAAAGGCATGTCAGGTTGTTTTTCATGTTTCTATATAGAGTCTTTAATTCTCCTGTACTGTAACACGTGATGGGAGGTCTCATTCAATGAGGAAGTGCTGCACTTTCCTGCCTTATAAGGCCTCCAGGACTGAAACTGATGGCTTCAGACTTTACAGAAACACCTCCACGCCTTTCCATAGACGAGTTTAGCCAAATGGAGTTGGTTGTACCAACAATAAATAGGAGATGTTTATCACATGAGCCAACTTCTGTTTCTTCCACCACTTCCTACCGAGCTAACATGAACAAACACAATGACGTTGCACGAGTACTCAAAGACACGGCGGTCAATTATAACTGTATACGATTAAACGGTGAACTTGCAAATGCACACCGGCTTTCCGTCGAGATGCATAACAAGCCTGTTCCGTCTTGGAGAAGAAATCCCTGGAATGTGACAGCCAGGCAAGTCTGGACAGTGACGACTGGCCTACTGACAAAACGCCCATTCAAACAACATTCAGACAAATAAAGACGAAATATGCAGATAAATCGAGACGGAAACAGACGTTGTTGTGCAGATCGTGCACGCTCACAGACTGCAGGCTAGCTAATCGTGTAACTAAAGGATATTGTCTGATGAGCGAGTCCACCTCTGCCTCGTCGGGACCCAGCTGGTTTTCTCCTGCGTCCTCCTCGTCCACAAACTTGTTCTCGTCGTACTCGTCCACGTCTACTCGTCGGAAGCGGGCGGCCGTGGTGTTCTTCGACATGTCGGGAGCGTTTTCTCGGAGTCTGGCTCTGGCCGAAAAGCACAAGGGTTCAAGCTCAAACCCGGCCTTTTTTTTTTTTTACTGTGCTTTTCTGTGATACGGCTGTCACAAGCGAGCAGCTTCCTGACTTCCTCCTTTTTCCACTGGGTGTTATTTTGCTTCCGCGTACATAACATCGCCCCTAGTGGGCAAAATGTGAAACTGCAAAATGTGAAACTGTAAATGTGAAACCTGTAGTTTTAATTTATGGTCGCCAGAGGGCGACAAGATACAATAAATATGACCACTGTCGTTGAAAGCAGCTCACTGGCACCATATATATTTACTGCAAGTCAATGTCATGAGTCAACCTTTTTTTTTTTTGACAAAGCACTAAAACATTGTGAACATGTTTCTATATATAAAAAAATATTTTTTTGTTAATTGTATCTCCGTACATTATGATCTAAATGTTGTTCCAGTCTTCTTTACACTGCCAGGTATGACAAATAGAATATTAAAACCCTTCATAGTGTGTCTACTGTTTAAATAATAAACAATAGTCTAAATGTAATGTGTTCAATCAAAAATATCAGTTAAAAAAATGTATGTGTGTGATTGTCGAAGGCATACACTTTTTCTTGTTTTTCTTTACTGACACGGACTGAACATGTAGGATGGTTTTATACATGATGTCTGTGTGCATCTAGCAGGTGTGACTGAATTCTGAATATATTTTACTATGTTATCAAAATGATGTAACTGCTCGCAAAAACACATTTATAAATCTAATACTTCTACTGCTACTACTTGGCAATCTTTCTTTAGCCAGTAACAAATACAATTACTTTATTTCACATTCTTATTTATTATTGTGGTCAATTGTGATGTTTATATCAAGAACCCCTCGTGATTGTTGTACCATGTTCTAACGTGTTTCTCTTGAAAAAAGAAAAATCAAACATACCCGAGTATAGACAAACAAATACCACACAAATTAAATAATTGAATAATAATAATAATAATAATAATAATAATATTTTCATTTTACTTGCATACAATGAACCATAGTCAATATCTTTTTTTAATAGTATACAATAAATTGCTGTAAAATATTTTAGGATGCAGGATCACACATAAAACTTTGAGCAGCAAATTGTTTTGCCCGCAGCAAAAATATTCTAACCACTAGACCATGAACCATTATAATAATCCAGAGTCTACATGAATGTCTCTTTCAAAGTTTCGAAACAATTTTAACGGTGTGTTTGAGCCTGTCGGTGGAACTATTTCTCCATTAACATGATATCAGCAGCCAATTATGTTACATGTTAATGTTACAGACAACTTATTTAACAATTAACATCACTGAGATAAAAATATCTCTATCAAGAAGAGAATTATGATTTATGAAATATTGGACACACTCAGGGGAGCTTAATGAGGATGTAGTTTTCTGTATCTGATGGAATCCAAACAGATGATATTCTGCACGTGTGTGTGTGTGTGTGTGTGTGTGTGTGTGTGTGTGTAAGTGTGCGTGTGTTGAGTCACTGCATCCACTGACCATGTCTGTGGTGCAAGTATTTATTTAACTCAGCCACTAATGGGTAGACCACCGTGTCAGCTCCGTGATGTCAGGGTTTTCCTGCGTCACATAAAAGTGTATTTTTCTTATTGCAGGAAGTAAGACACACTTTCCATGTTGCTAATGGACACACTCATCTTCATTTGAATCAGAGAGACAATTTGTAATAAACACAAACATACATATCTGCTTGTCAATCTGCCAGAAAAATGGGTGAAAGTTTTGCCACCTGCCAATCTTTTCATTCTCAAACTCATATGACCTCATGTTAAATCCTGGCTTGCAGTCTTGTGATGTTGCCAAGGGTAACAGGCACACAATATGTGTGTGGATCCTGACCAAGATAAACTAGTTTATGACACAACAAGCCTTTTCTGGGAAGTATGGAAAGTGTGATACGCCTACATTTCATTGAGGCTTATTTTTTGTTGGAAGTGGAATTTTTGATTTCCTTATCTGACTTGTCTAGACTGCAGGCGTTTGCCTAAGGAGGCAAAAGGATAACACAGGCGCCTGAGCAATGGAGCAATATATAATGAAAAGGGAAAAAAAGGAAACTTTCCTTTTTTTTTAAAGAAACTTACATTAAACAGTGTATTCTGGAAATCCTATTTAAGCTTATATCAATGATCATTTGACTGTTTTCAACAAATCACAAAAAGAAGAATTCCATGTCAACATTAGCTAACTTTTTTGTTGTCTCTTTTAAGTGTAATGTGGCTTTTAACCCTTTGCATTAGCCCTGTATTATTTTTTGGGGTATATCCATCCCATCCATCCATTATCACCCGCTTAATCCGGGGTCGGGTCGCGGTGGCAGCAGGTTCAGCAGGCCGACCCAGGCTTCCCTCTCACCCGCAACACTTTCCAGCTCATTCTGGGGGATCCCGAGGCGTTCCAAGGCCAGCCGGGAGATATAATCCCTCCAGCGTGTCCTCGGTCTTCCCCGGGGCCTCCTACCAGTTGGACGTGCCCGGAAAACCTCTAATGGGAGGCGTCCAGGAGGCATCCTGACTAGATGCCCGAACCACCTCAGCTGACTCCTTTCGACACGAAGGAGCAGCGACTCGACTCCGAGCTCCCCCCTGATGTCCGAGCTCCTTACCCTATCTCTAAGGCTGAGTCCGGCCACCCTACGGAGGAAGCTCATTTCGGCCGCTTGTATCCGAAATCTCGTTCTTTCGGTCACGACCCAGAGTTCGTGACCATAGGTGAGGGTTGGAACGTAGACCGACCAGTAAATGGAGAGCTTTGCCTTCCGGCTCAGCTCCCTCTTCACCAAGACGGACCGGTACAGCGCCTGTTTTACTGCTGCAGCTGCACCGATCCGCCTGTCGATCTCCCGCTCCACCTTACCCTCACTCGTGAACAAGACCCCGAGATACTTGAACTCCTTCGCTTGGGGTAGGCAGTTTGCCCCCACCTGGAGGGAGAAATCCGCCGGTTTCTGGCAGAGCACCGTGGCCTCAGATTTGGAGGTGCTAACTCTCATCCCTGCCGCTTCGCACTCGGCTGCAAAACGCCCCAGTGAATTCTGGAGGTCACGGTCCGAGGAGGCAAACAGGACCACATCATCCGCAAACAGTAGAGAGGCGATCCCGAGACTCCCGAACCGGATCCTCTCCGCCCCCTGGCTGCGCCTAGATATCCTGTCCATGAAGGTCACGAACAGGACCGGTGATAAAGGGCAGCCCTGGCGGAGGCCAACACCCACCGGGAACGTGTCTGACTTACTACCGAGGAGACGAACACAGCTCCTACTGCAGGCGTACAGAGACCGGATGGCCCGTGCCAACGGGTCCGGCACCCCATACTCCCGCAGCACCCCCCACAAAAACCCCCGAGGGACCCGGTCGAAAGCCTTCTCCAGGTCTACGAAGCACATGTAAACTGGTTGGGCAAACTCCCAGGACCCCTCCAGTAATCTTGCGAGGGTAAAGAGCTGGTCCACTGTTCCACGACCGGGACATGTTGGCCGGGTTTAGGAGTTCCTCAAAGTGCTCTTTCCACTGCCCGACGATGTCCCCAGTCCGGGTCAGCAGTTCCCCCCCCCTGCTGAGAACAGCCTGGGGTAGACCCTGCTTTCCCTTCCTGAGCCGTCGGATGGTTTGCCAGAACTTCCTTGAGGCCAACCAAAAGTCCTTCTCCATGGCCTCCCCGAACTCCTCCCATGCCCGAGTTTTAGCCTCCGCGACCATCGCCGCTGCAGCCCTTCTGGTCCGCCAGTACCCGTCAGCTGCTTCAGGAGACCCCTTTTGGGGTATAGTGGATGGTTAATAAAAAAGGTTAGGTGATTAAATTACTTTTTTTTCCTGAGGCCAGGAACCTCAGACCTCTGCCATTTATGTACGTTCCAAAGCTTTCTCCAACATTTTAGAACATAACCAGGGCCCCATGTGCATTACTTAATGTATTAACCATTGTGGACCTCCCATTCCCTCCAACACATGCACAGACACGTTTGTGCAAACACACACACACACACACACACACACACACACACGCACGCACACACACACAATATCTTACTTATCTGATCTTAATCTTACTCAGGAACTGGTCTGTTCCAAGACAGTAATACATGGTTGCTCACTGCACTGGATGGATGTGAAGCTCAATACCACAACCAGAAAATTAAACAGAAGGGAAACAGAGGAATTTCATTTAACCCCCCACCTCTGCTCTTCTGTAGACAGTTAATAGACACCCATACATAAAAAAATGCACATTTCTTTTTACTTCTCTCTCTCCATCTTCCTTCCACTCCCTCTCTCTTTCGCATGCACACACACACACACACACACACACACACACATACACACACACACACACACACGCACACACACACACACACACACACACACACTGCCTTGCGTGCATTGGGCATGAGTGTCTTCATTGCAGGCTTTGTGGGGTGCCCCAACCCAGCTGTGCTATGTGAATGACTCAGCACATCAAAGGGCGAGGATACAGGCACATACATGACCTTCACGTGAATGTGCAAATTAACAAGCCCTGAAAAATTTCAATATTGAGGCCATTTCCTGCAGAGGGGATGAACTTTGAAAAAAGCCTCTGAGAAACTGTCTGTGTTTCCCAGATTTAAATGTCAAATATGCAGGGCACCGGGCCAGGTACTTCCGTGCCAGCGAAAAGGACCAAGAGCGCTGCAAAGCATCCTAAGCACTTAATAAGTACTTTCAAATGAGGGAATGTCACTCTGGGATGATGATTAAATTGGGGAATGTAATGAGTTAGTGGCGCTGCGTTGGAGCAGGTCTTCAGGATGAGAGAGACTCTGGGTGGCTTCCGGGGTTCTATTGTGTAACATCACATTGAGCTATTTAAAAGTTTGAGTTTCATAATGATGATGCTTATGCTTAGTTACATTATCAGCTGCTCCTGACTAAATATGAGACAAGCTAGTAAGGACTTTGGAAACAATCACTGACAAAAAAATACAAAGAAAATGTTATTTCTAGTGTATAAAATACAAAATGCACCACAGTAATACCATATATCCATGCAGATAGTTTTGGTTTTGAGATGTCCAATTTTAAGATGTAATTATCTACAGCACATGAAATGTAACTAAAATAAAAATAACTGGGCGATATCAGTGTGCAGATATATATTTTTTTTGTGGCAAAGTTTTGCCTTCAGTGGTTTGCTTTTTGATTCAGCATCTGTGGAAGTTGTTTTTTGTATGTGTGCGTATACTCTGTTGTCTTTGAACACAATCATTGACAATAGAATATTATTAATAATAATAGTTTTTGTAGAGTATAAAACACACAATTTTCATTTTAAAGTTCAGTGAAGCCAAGTTAGAAACTTTCCATAATGCCAGTAATTGCATCTTTTTGTCAGAGCGTACCTGTCTGCTGATAAACCACCACATATTTCAAACTTCATGCACCACCTTTTTGCAAAAAAATAAATTGTCATCCTGAAGCCCAAACCACGGTAACCTTGAAGACCTTATCAGTGGGATTTATTATATATTGCCGTGTCTATGTTCGCCAACACTGTCATGTGGTTTTTTGTCTTGTGTGTGTCGTGTTTCATTCAATCCTGTCACCATAGTGAGCTAATGAGCTAATGAGCTAGCTAGTTTATGGACTATGAACATTGACCATGAAGTTTTTTCCAGGGACACATGAGTGGAGCTGAGAGAGTGAGAAGTTAAGAGGAGTTTACAACGTCTGGCTCTGCCCCTGCATCAGAATACATTAAACAACAGTTTTCAAATGCTGGGTAGTACTCAGTAAACAGATATTATGTGTGATATGATCATATGTAGTTTAATTAAAAATGTGTGTCAGAGTTAAAATAATCGCCACATGCTCTAAACAGCTGTTTAAGACAGGATGATCTTACAAAGTAACAAGTGAGAGAATATTTTTTTTCTCCAATAAATCAAACACTTTACTAGTTTTCGTTTAAGGTATTTATTTGAAGGTTTTTCTGAGATAACATCATTGAGAGTTTAAATATGTTAGTCGGACAGCCACGAAGACAAACGCTATACTACTTGGAGCTACAGTCCAACACACGCACTAAAACTTACATTTGTTACAAGATTTATCTACACAGACCAATCAAACATTTTCAAAAATATGATCCAAACAAAAGGAAACAAAACATGCTGGAACCGCAACTCTGCCCTTCTTTGTCATCTACTGTGTTATTTCAGGAGGGATCTCGCGGATGAAGGAAGGATATATTTTAGCAGACAACATTACACACAAGCTAAATTCTCTTTCATTATCCTCCTTTTTTACGATGCTCATAAACGTTACATGTTTTGCCAGTAAATTATCACAGGACTGACCGTACAGCATCTTGAACATTTGTAAACATTGTTAAATATAAAATGACTACAGATTGTGTGTGCTTTCAAAATGACCACACCTAAACGTTTACAGACTTTGGCAAAATGTCAAACAAAAAGATGGATGCTTCCTTTTTTGCTTTAAGTAAAACTAGAGTTTAGTTTAAAGTACTATTTAAAGAATTGTGCTTAATTAATGTTAAGATCAGTACTACTCTCATACTTGTCTTTAATATATAAGGCTACAGCCAGGAGGTGGTACATTAGGCTTGAAGATACAAAACAAGGGAACAACATGTACCATCAGATTACATGATCACACCTGAGGCAGGGAAGACAGCAAAGGAACCACACCTCTTCACCTGGATGAGAGGCTTAGGCCATATATGCTGCCTTCCTCCTTTGTTCTTCTTTTCTTTTTTTTAAATAAAAGTTTATCCTTCATACATCGGCCTCACCGCTAGCGATGAGGCTTCAGAAACGTAACAGTTACCGAAGCTTGTAGAACAGAGACCAGATCAGATGTGACTTTGATGTATGTAACAGACAAATGGTGTCAAATAAAGGAAAGTGGATAACTGTATTCCCCAAACTATTTCTTCAAAGAAAACACAAGACAATGCTGTACAGATTTTTGGGTCATGAACTCCGACAGCAAGACTGCACAGCAGTTTCTTCCAAACCAGCGGGGCTGAAACATGAGCATATAGGGGTTGGAAGTGCTTCAGTGTAAAATTCCATTAACTATGTGCGCAGCCTTTGTGGCCCTGCAGGTGTAGGTGTAGCGTGTCAGATTCCAGGCCTCCACTGCTGCAGGTGTGGGTGGAGTGTGTCGGATTCCACTCGGTGCCGGCGAGAGACACGATTTTCTGTTGCGAGTGTGATCACCACCTCAACCCAGCCTGACCTGAGCACCACTTCACCATGTCACTAGTCGCACTCACCACCTCCACCCAGCTTGACCTGAGCACCACTTCACCATGTCACTAGTCGCACTCACCACCTCCACCCAGCTTGACCTGAGCACCACTTCACCATGTCACTAGTCGCACTCACCACCTCCACCCAGCTTGACTTGAGCACCACTTCACCGCGTTGCGTGATCGCACTCACTTGTGTTTGATGGAGGAGAAAAAACTCCTGAAAAAACTGTGCCTGTGGCTAAAACGCAGCCTGAAACAACATGATCAGGAAAATAAACACACCTAGAGATGGAAAAAAAGAGAGGGGGAGAGAATGAGTGGGGCCGTTTCTATGGCATCAGGTTTTGTTTATACAAAATGGTGGCTTTAATATGAGACACTCCCTAGCAGGAAGCAGGGAGTGCTCCTTCCCTGTAGGTGGGGAAGCATCATTGAGATGTTTGAGGTATCCAGAGGGGGTGCACTTGGCGTGCTTAGGAGTTGCCATCAAACAAAACCAATGGTTACGAACTCCTCTTCCATGTTTTAAAAAAGTGTTACATGTTTGGACGAGCCACCCAGTGAACAAAAAAAGAAAACATGGGGATTTGCATTTTGTGTATTCAATATGGAAATAGTTCAACTGACAAACAGTTACAGGTTCAGGCTTCCTACTGTGCATTCACACAGCTACATTTAGACATGGCTGAGTCAGAGTACAGATGCAAATGCAGCTTTGCTCTCGGCAGCATGAAAACCAAGAGGCGTCGTCCATATGAACTGGGAATGTTGCAACTGGAGTAGAAAATTCACATGATGCTTTTCAGTGAAGTGAATGAACACATAGATCTGAAGTGGACATTTCTTTCACTTATGAAGAACTAAGGAGCCACTCTCCAGTTGTTTGTGATGGAGCCAGACGTCACTCTGCAGTGTTTAGTAAGTGTTGATTCTCAACATCCAGTCTTTTCTCACTGCCAGCAGGAAAATCCAGCTGTTTGTGGTCAACATACAGCAACAGTTTCCTCAGAAGTCACATTTTTGCAAATAAAGCCAGATGAAAATTCTCACTGTGTTGTTGTATATGAATGCAATCATAAGGCTTTAATCAGTAAACACTATGGTTCTTTACAAAATTAAGAGTTTGATTTAAAGTGTACAGAAAAGAGATCACCATGATAGCATTTTCCAAAAAGAAAACCCTTTTCTTTAAGAATGAAAGTTCGCTATATCCAAAGTCTTAGATCAGGCTACTTGTTGTCCTTTCCCAAAAGGTTCCTGGGTTTTGCCCGAGAGTCTCTATTGAGAAACCTCTTGTTCGGGATCGCGCTGAGGGAGAAGGGACGGGGGAGGCATGTGGGATTCTCCTTTCGGGACGCGATGCATTCCTTGATGGCTTCTTTAATCACCTGCAGGGGACAAATACAGGGATTAAATCCACAATGTCATACTGCATTAATGAATATTGAATATTGAATATTCAAAATCACATATGTATTTTTTTCATTGATTATCATCAATGAAAAAAATACATATGTGATTTTGAATTGATGATTGGTCATGATGATTGGTCAATCGAATTTAAAAGTATTTGTTGGAATTCTCATCACGTCCTGATAGCAATCAATTAGTTTGCTAATTGTCCATCCAGTGAAATAAAAAAATGCATTCCATCACATGGAAGTGACTCAGGTACAGTGAGTGAAAGTCAGTCTGACCTCTCACAGTACCACACCTACTGTCAACTAGCCCAAACTTGTCGTATCCGGTTTTGAAGGCCTTTGAGGTTTTGAAGTTTTGATGTTGCACAACAAACTGATATTTGTAAAGCGACAAAACAAATATGTAAAACTTCCCTGATGACTACACTGAATGATATGTCATTCAATGTACCAAAACCCTGAATCTCCCTATAACCCCTGATGACCTTGAGTTTTCCAACCTGCAGATATCACTAGTGTTTCATGTGAAAAAAAATATGCAAACTATTAGGACAAAACTGACCTCCAGGTTGTTGAGAGTGTTGAACTCCATGAGGTCGTGGAGTCGGGTGAAGGCCTCATTGGAGTACTGGAAGTTAAAAGTGGAGAACGGTGACTCAGGATCGTCAAAGATGTCAAAATCAGCAAATTCCTTCTCCAACTCTGTCACTCTGGGAACACCTGTAAGTACGAGTAAGAAAGTAAGGAAATCAAGCTACAAAATCTGGTCCACTTCCACTTCAAGGCCTTTCTGAAGCCAATTTCATATGATATTCATTAGCAGATGCGGTTTGCCTGTTTGTCGGAGAGTTGTAGATGTACAATTGTTCCTAGTACTTTGTGGATCTCTCCTGGATTGATGAGGCCAAGAATAAACATAGAAATGTTTAAGCCACCAAGAATTCAAAAGTCCTTTAGTGGTAAGAAAAATAGAAATCTGTGCACACCCCTTGTGATAAAGTAAAAAAAAAAAGTAATTGAAAGCAAAAATAAATGCTAATACTACGAGATGAGTTAGTTTAGTCAACTATATAACATAATATTCCTCTCAATTGTGCCTCAAGTGTTACAATATTTTCTGGTGAATACAATATCTATATTAATTTGTATATTCTCTTTGTAGCCAAAACCAATGAAAAGTAACATTTTTATAGTGCTTTTTCAAAGAAAAAAAAGGTTTGTTCATCCCACTATCCATGTAATCCTATCCATAGTGTGCAAAATTAAGATACATTTACTACTGAAGTGTTTTCTCAGTAGTAGTATCTGTACACCTATTAAGGTGAGGTCAAGAATGAACTTTGCCGCTCAATATTCAAAATAGCTTGTTCTAGTCACTACTTTTTGAAAGAAAATGTAAGATTGATTTGACTTTTATTGCATTGTTACTGGAGTAAAGATGAAAGAACACATCCAGGAAAAAGTAATGGTTTGGAATATGCATGCATACAGTAGTGAACCGACTTCGTTTCGACAACGGAAATTCCATTTAGGGAATATTTCCTTCTGATGACTTTTGGGTTTGTGTGCAAAAAGCTTATGTTACGTCCATAAACAGACAGCGGAAGTATGTGGGCTGATGACTTACTCAATGTAAAGATGAAGCAGTGGAGATAGTGTGTGTTTGAATGGCTCATGTTATAGGGGCTGTTTACATAGAGTTCTCCCACTAGAACGAGAGATTCCCTACCAGCACCTGGCTCCTTCAGGAACCATCAATCAAAGGAGCGGCTAATAAAACACTGAACGCACTTTAGTCTACATCTATGCATGCACGCACACACACACACACACACACAGGCACCATTTCCATCATGAAACCACACAGACCCTGAGCAAATGTGGGGGCCAACTTTTGGCTGAACATAAGAAACTGTCTGCTGCAGACTGAATATAGTAAAATTACAGTGTGCAATTTCGAGGAAGAGATGTCTCATGTGCCATGACGCTGAAACAGCAGCAGCAATATAACAATACAAAGGCATATTTTCCTCCTCACACATGCTGTGGAAACCTCCACATATGCACATACTTACCAGGTGCCTTGAACGTCCTGAAGTTGATGTTGACCAGGACAAAGTGGATGATAGTTGGGCAGTTCTTTTTGCCTTTTTCTGGTTTGAAGACGTAGCATTCCTTCAGGCCCTCGCGGTCAAAGACTTTGGGGTCGATTTTGGGGAACGGCAGCTTGTTCATTCGAGCCCACTTTTCTGCTAATAGGAGCTCCTGTGGTGTACATTTAGAAATAAGAAAAAAGGTGTTAATGATTTCCTGTCTGCACTTGTTTTTTTTGGAATTAGTGACTGTAAAAAAGAGTGAAGACTCTGACCTTAAATGGGGGGCTGGAGTCGCTCGGTCGTGCAGAAAAGTCAAAGGAGATGATGAGGTTGACTCCGCGCTGCGTCCGCAGAATGAGAGGGTAGGGAAGGTTGTAGGTCAGGCCACTGTCCACCACATGAATCTTCTTGCTCTTCACATCTAGAGGCTCGTAGATACGATTGAACTCATCTGGGTCTGAGAAAATCACACAAAATCAAATAACTGATGCAGAGATATTATTGGGAAATCAGCCAATTTAATTCCACATTGTGACCCAATCGAATTAACTGTGTAATGACTCAAATACTTCATTTTCACCGGAAGTAGGCGCGACTTTAATTGGTATCACATCTCGCCTATCACGCAGTGACTAGCATCGGGCGTCAGTTTGTAGCTTTATGTCAACGGCTGTCATTAAATATGACTGGAACAATGTTGCTGTAGTGTGAACACAGCGTTACTCACATCCATCTACTTGCTAATTAAGAAAAATGATACTGTTCAATTGTTCTTATCCATTTCCAAATATTTTAATGACTCCGTTTGCAACTGGATACAATTCATAAACATTGCTCGAGAGGATTAACAATGAACTGCAGAATCAAAGCCACACCATTATCATTATAACTATTATGTCCTATCCTGTTTTTCCTTGACATCAGTCTAAAAGTAGTGAATTGTGACCATCTTTCTTACCTGTGACGGCGTCCACCTCGTCTTCAGGTGTGGTGGCGTTGCACAGGATCTCATTGCCCGGAGAGAACGGGAAGCTGGTGTTCAGGTTCAGGCCCAGCATGAAATTATGCACCTGGCAAAAGGGTGAGATTAGATTCCTGATTCCTTCAGGCCCTCACGGTCAAAGACTTTGGGGTCGATTTTGGGGAATGGAAGCTTGTTCATTCAAGCCCACTTTTCTGCTAATAGGAGCTCCTGTGGCGTAGACATTCATTGGGAATTTTGAATACAGGAAAAACTGAAACGAGAGTACCGATAGAGCACGTGCAGTATTTTGTAAGAAGTGTGACATAACTTCATGGTTTCATGGCGAATGAACATATTGAGTTACCTTCCCGGCCCGGCCCTCCCTTGTGTTGAATAAGGATGAGTCACTGAAGAGGGATGTGAACATTCGTTGAACCCAGCTAGCCTGAGCAGAGCGATAGTATTCATCTTCTGCTTTCTGGTTCTCTGTCCCACCTGAGCACCAAAATAATGACAGAGAAAATAATGTCAAATCAAATGATGTGGCTCCGAATTACCTGCAATACAAGTAAATGACATATAGTTAACAAGAATCACATAACGAATTACCCGTCTTCCTTCTAAAATGTAATTTAATCTACTTCAATTGAATCGCAACCGACAGCTAACACCTAACATTTAACTGATGAAGAGCCAGATATTTCCATTAGCAGTTGGTGGAGACCAAAAACAGAACTAAAAGAGAATGAATATTGGACTTCATCAAACAGCCAGAAGCACACCTTTAAATGAATGATACAGTTGTTCTGTAAATGCTGGATGTGTAAATAGTGAAATATCAAAATCTCACCATATCAACTTAAAAGGTGACAGTATGTCAAGTGTTGCATATTGAGTAATGAGTATTGAGTATTTGCAAACAAGGTTTTAAGGGAGTATCAAATATTCTTGTATGCCCTCTTCAAAGAAAGATTATTTAGGACAAAAGTCAGTCATTCATCTTAACCCACCCCTTCGCTTCATTTATTTCTTCCTCTTTCTAAAACTAAACTAAAGCTCACACTTTAACAAAATGCTTCCTGAAAGTCAGCTTCATGACAATCAAAACACAAAAACAACCCTTCATCAGACAACATTTATGACAAGTATGGAGTTAAAAGTGAAAGCTTGCGTATCAGCATTTTTTCTTGGCCTGACTGAAACCACAGTAGCTTTTCAGATGTACCTAACTTTGGTAACATTATCAAAGAAATGTAGGAAAATGTTGACTTTCTCTCAAACCCATCAATGAGTCAAAATAGCACTTGACCCCATCCAAAGTCAGACATATCAATTTCATCGTAACAAATGTAATCATACTGCACACTCCTCGTATGAATCATGCACCTTTACGTGGCTCGTCTTCATTGTCCATGCTGTCTTCTCCGACAATGTGCTGTGGTTTGATCTGCTCTGTAAGACACAAGACAACTTCACTCATCAGGTTTAATGTTCATTTATTTATGTATACTATATCAACACTGTACCCGACAGAATGCTGTTGATTAGTTACGTGACATAAAATCCTCTGTCTATTGTTTATCTCTGTCAAATACGTCCTCAGAAGAATGCAATACACCCGACAAAGCATTCTTAAGCTGGGTGGTTGTACAACCGATGCATTTTCTTAATGTTTAAAGGTCACCCCAAACAAATGCAATCAAGCACAACAAACATCTGATTGGCTGTCAGAGGAAAGCTTCCTCCACACATGCTACACGTTTTTTTATCTGATGGAAATCCTTTTAGGTTGGATATTTTTAAAGGTGTGAGGATACCTACATGTGTGTGAAAACAACAAAGAAAGAAGATACAGACAACAATAGGATCTGAGGCACAGCTGAATGTTGCACCATAGAAGTTATTTTTATAATTATCTGGGAAAAGAACACGTCCTACATTCACTTACACACGTAACAAGTACCGATGACTAAACACACATGTTCAAGGCATCTTTCAAGATCCACAATTAAAAATTATATTGTCACGTAGAGAACAACGAGGAGCCCCATTTTAATTATATTTAGGACACTGGAAATACATTTTCTTTAATGCAATAATTACAAGTAGATCTGCCTGTAAATATGGATTTAATTAACATAAATATAGATACAATACGTATTACTTATTATGTATTATCTTACATTTTTTATTTATTGAAAAAAACTAGAAAAATTAATTAATCGTCTCACGTAGAAGTTGTTCTGGAACTATTGCTTGCTTCACATGCTCTATCAAATTAACAACACAGACATGTGCTTATGTACTTAAACTTTTTTTAATTTGAATATCTGCTGTTTCATGACGACTGAGGGAGCTCCATCTGCTGATGAAGATCATGTGATACGAAAGCCCCTGAACAACTACTGAATTGAACTGGTGGTGAAATTGTTCAATCAAAGAATGAATTAAGTGATTTGTACTTAAGCAGAATCGTGCAGATCAGAACAAAGCATACGTGGAAAGAGAAACATAAAGATTACCTAACTCCTCCTCCATGGTGCTGCCCCCAACGGTGTCTTTGACTCCCAGCACTCTGTTGAACAGAATGGAGAAGGCGCTGCCCCACACACCTGACACAGGGAAAACATACTGTCAGTAGGTTGATTATTGTTAACTGTTAGCTGACTGTTTTAGATGCAAACTTTTTTCTCACCCATCAGAAAATGAAGAGGGTTCTCCTCGTACTTCTTAACAACGGTTCCCATGAAGAACTTGCTTCCAAACAAGTCCGGGGTCATGAAGGTGCCGTACTTCGCCATCCCAATTTCATATGGGCTGAACTCCACCCAGTCTGCAGGTTGAAACCTCAGCGTTAATGTAACAGAAACATGACCTGACTAATACATCGCTCCATGTGCATTTGTACACATTTACAATGCATGTATAGTCGATAAAAATACACATTTAAAAATCTTATGCTCACACTGAAGCTCTGAATCTAAAAGAACTCTGGTATTTTGGCAACCTTGGAGACGGACACTTTCAATTCAAACTCTAATGCCCCAAAATGGATTTCTGGTAGGATAAATACATCTGAAAAAAGACAACTGAATTATAATTAGAGAAACATAATTTGAATTTGAATTAGTGAAAACTAATTTGGAATTATAGTTCGATACTAGTCAGAGTGTCTTCAGTTGTCATTCGTAGAAGTCATAGTCAATATGAGCTACGCTCTGTGTTGTCTGCAGTGTGCACTCTACCAGATGGGTATTTAAGCACAACAGGATTTATGCTCAATATAAACACAGAGAATAGGATGAGTCACAGTCAATAAGGTCAAAGTGGGGTTATTCAGTGAATAAACACTGCAGCTCAAATGACGCTCCAGTGTAAGTTCAGTCAGGAAGACTATAATTTTGCATAGACGTGTAGGTTATTTCTCATTCATCTGCCATTCCCTTCTCTCACGCAAGCTCACTCATAATGTCCTCCCTGTGATTGTTTCGGCTGTCAATCATGATATCAGCTGTTCTGATCAGCTGGTCTCTTCTATCCGATAGCACAACGACACAATTGTATCGTTAACCTGTCATCTTGCTGCTTTCTCTTTTTAAATATGTTTCTCTATTTTAGTACGTTCAGACTTATCAGCACATGAAATATGTTAATAATAAACAATTCACTTTTCTTCATCTGACTTCCCCATTGAACTAGTCATTAGCCTTGGATAAGCAGTGAGTGTGGCCTCATCATGATGCATATTAAAGAGATACTGCACAATATTTGCACTTTATCAGCCACAAATAACAAATAGCATCGTCACAATTTAGTGGCAGACATGTTTCATACTTCGCCCACACTGTAATGATCTCTAAGTGTTGTTCTCACAGTTTATTTTGCGTAAGGCTTGAAACAGAAACAGTTTTGAATACATTTCTTTGTCTTTCTTTGAACATGAAATTAAGAAAACTTGATAATGTGACAGCAGCATTTCAACATAAAAAACCCCGACAATGTCAGAGCATTGGATGGAGGGGTTAAACGTAGCACAGAGAAGCTCAGATTATAACACAGGGTTCATTCTCTGCTCAGGTAGACATTACTATATATTTACACAGAAAATAGTTGTTTTCTGCTATATTAATGTTCTCTCAGATCACTGGAGACACTTTTTGCTGCTCCTTTATTGTATTTTCTATTCAAATGTGTGTGTTCAATTGGAGCGTAGTGTACAGTTGCTGCGCAGCCTGCAATGAGGAAGTACGACAGGGGACTAACCCAGGGTCTATTATGGCCTACTCAGTTCCTTGATATAATACAGTTGCTATATAGCACTACAGAGTCGTCATGACACATTGTGGTGTCAAGACTCTTGTGTGGCGGCAGAGCAGCACTATAAGGAAATAACCAACGCTTGGGGTTTGGCATGTGGTCAAACACATCTGATCATCTAAAGGTACTCATTGCAGATGAAAAAAAGTTATCTGAGGGACATGGTGTGCATGAACACACCATATAACAGAAAGGCACAAGCAGATTTACAAAAAGGACAGACATGTACCTGCAAACATGAGCTCTGAAACATCTGGCTTGACATGCAGACATGTGAAGAGAGGAAGAGGACTCTGGGCCTGGTTTATTTTCTCCTGGATGCCGCTCAGTTTGATGTCCATCCTCTGGTGGGAGAGAACACAGTCTTTGAATAAACATGTGCACTCTCAGGTGGAGTTGTGTTTGTCATGGGTAAGTGAAAGAAATGGACGAGAGGAAACAGAGCACACAATGAAAATAAAAAGCTTAAATAAGGCATGGTTGGGATGTCACTTTAAAGAAAAGAGAGGAAATTAAACATGAAGTTATGGAAAGGGTGGGATTGATGTACTGCTGAGCTATAAGGAGATTGTTCTAATAAGTAATTCCAACGAAATTAAGACAAACAACAGCTGTAAGGCCGTTCTTACCGCAGGTACAAGGGTCTCTCCTATGAGCATACCAAAGATATCTGTAAAGGTAACAGGCTGCCCTGAAGCCTTTTTGGTCCAGAGGGCCTGGATGTAGTTGGTGATGTGTTGAGGCAGCAACAGCTTCAGTGGATTACTGCTAACTCTCTTCATCAGCTCTGCATTGATGTCCTTTAGTCCCATATTTGGAAACTCTGGATGGGAATAGAGAATGGACATGTACCTAAAGGGATGCAAAAAAAAGAGAAACATTGTAGAAATCTCAATGCAATGTAAAAGGTTAAAAGAAAATCAATAAATAGATGCTTACAAAATATCACAGCATTTTACAAAATGTACAAAGGAGGTGCTGCCCTTGTAAGGAAATAAAATAAAATAAGTCACTCCACAAACATAAAGGTGGAGATTGAAACAAGTCAGAGGTGCTCGCTTAATGTGACAGCTTTGTATCAGCAGAGGAAGACAAGTTTGCCAGTGAAAGGAGGAAGGAACACAGAGTAGTCAGACAGAAAGACAGGACAAGATAAACTGTGATGCCAAAGAGAAAGAGAAAATAAGTATTTTAGAAATAAAAGGGGTCAAGGAAAGAGAAGGTGTAAAAAGAGAGAGGAGAAATAAAAACTGACCATGTAGATCCGGAGAGTCCAGCAACATATGTTGCACAATCTAGGACCCCTGACTCATACAGGGCTTTCATCACACCTGAGAAGCCAACCATGGCACGGAAACCGCCTCCTGAGCCCGCTATGGCTATCACCGGCACCTGACACACACACACACATACACACACACACACACAAGGAGACAGTCATATTGTGAGGAAGAAGAAGACAAAAGCATGCTTAATCACATAATTACATCCTACACCGTTTAGAGCATGAGTCTCACGTTCATTCTCATTCTTTCACATTGAGTAACTTCCCTCTGGTGCCTCTCTATACAGTAAGGGTGCCCGTTGCAACATTTCTTTCACATTTTCAACTATTTCAGAATTCTCATTGTGCAACATTTCTTCCTTTCTGTAGTCTGTGTTTGTCTTGTGGTCAGTTCTGAATATTCTGACAGACATATGTACACATCCTGGATAGGGAGTTGAGAAGTGTTGTAGCAGTAGCTGGTTATCTCATTCCAATGGGGCTTCCGGCACATGTTGAGCACATGAGAAAACTACACCAACGAAAAAATGTAACTGAGCTTCGCTCTGAGCAGGAGAGCAGAACTTGCAGTTTTATGAGGCTTCCCAGTGGAAAGGAATGTCGGAGTGTTATTATAAGCTGAGAAAAGAGTGCATCACAGTTTTGACTTTAGCAAGTCTGATTACATTACTTAAGAACAACAGAACTTGATGATTTACCTGATTGTTTTTTTTTTCTTTCATTTTGTTAACTTAACTAGTAAGGGCTACACATCTTAACAGTGAATCTATTCAATGAGAGCACATCACACCCATCATTTCTTTATATAAAATGTATATTAAGAGACTACAGCAGTTTTAGCTCACTAACTCATGTGGAATGAATTATGACGTGGCTGTAAAATATGGACAGCGTAGGTATTTAGCATCTATAGGCTCTCTGACTCACGAGGCACACAGCAGGGAGGGATGATGTTAGCACTCCCTTTGGGGAAAGTAGATTCACAGCCTCAGGTGGTGGAGGTGGGGCTTTTAAATGCTCTATAAATAGCAGCAGTAGCAGTAACTCACAGTGCAGCGTTCAGGTGAGCAGAAACAACATAATGAAGAACTTATTTTTAGATACAATATGGTACAGAGAAGTTAAACAATGTGAGTGTAGCTGTGGACAGGAGCTCACATGCCTCACTTCATTATCACGACTGTGTTAAAGGAACAGTTTAAAACTTTAAAACACACTTTAGAAGAAATAGCCCTCTGTACGCTAAATATGAAACTATAGACAGGAAACTATTAGCATAGCTAGCATACAAATGCAAAGAAGCAAATAGCATTTGCTAAATTAAATGAGCATGCTTGCTGAAACTTAAAAATAATGTAATTATAAGGAACACATTAGGACACAGATGGCCTTCATGTCAGCATACACAGTGGCCTCTTGTTTTTCACGACACATGTAAAACATGAATTTTGATAATTAAGCATTATATATAGTGAAGTTCAAACGGATGGTGAAATTGCGTGAATCGCTTGAATAGCTTGAATAGATTAAGCTATGACCTCACAGATTTACACAAATGAAATGTAAGTTTCAAATACAAAGCGTTGCAATGTTGATCTGTGTTAAAACTTGACTTTGCTCTGTTCCCACCTCATCTGGAGAGCTGGGGAGGAAACAAGGCTTCTCCATGTCAAGCAGCTTCTTGATTGCCAGCATCACTCTCTCTCTGCGGGTCTGTCTGAACTGCTTCTCTTTGTCGCACAGGTCCAGACTGAACCGCAGGTCCAGTTTGTTACTGCACCAACAAATAACACAAAGGTTTAATACAATACAAATGTGGGAATTTAAACAATAATTTGTGTTTCATATTTTCTGCTGAGAGGTAGAAATAGGGTATGATCGCTCTGTGTGTGTGGTACTACTGATGATGTTGAAACTGATCTTTAGGTCAGATAAGATCTGCCTCTGGGATGGGCTGGTGTAAAACACACATCTACCGAGACACAACAAACACCCTTTCGGCTTGTCATACTTCCTTCTCATAAATAGAAACCCTTCAAACAAGTATGTCATTTCCAAATCCTCCCACTCAAGCCTGTGAATTGATTCCACCGAAATTATGATGTATTTTAACCCGGTATCAGCTTGCACAACTATCCTGTTGTTACGGAGTCACGCTGCTTTAAGTTATTATACATTTAGTTTCTACACATTCTGCATATTCTTAAATACCTGTGTATTCTTGCACCTGTGACAGATTTGTACACAAGCCTTCACTCATATGCAAACTGTGCAAAACAATTATAGCTGTAAAACGTAATCAAATATACTGAGACATCTTTTTTGATTTTGAAGAGAATACATACCAGATCTCCAGTGACATCTCTAAGTAAACTTTGGTAACCTGTCAAAACAATTAAATGAGTGATTATCGTCCAATAAAGAAGTAGCTAAATTGGTAATTCTGCAAACAAAATATATCATGTGAAAAAGAAAAGAAAAAGGAAAGAGACAGAAATCGTTAACTTTTTGTAAATATCTTTTCAAGCGTTTACCAAATTATTGCATTATTTAAATAGAAATGTCATGATTCGCTTTATAATTTAAAGAATTGTATCATTTAATTAATCTATTAAAATCAATCAACACCAAAAAAGTCAAGAGTTATTCTCCTGGCACATTCTAGTCTTTGTACACATGGAGTATATTTCTTACTTTGCCAATGAGGAAAGGCTCCATCTTTTTCTGGCCTACGCTGAGCTTGGTGATGTCATAGGTCGCAGTCCCAAGCGTCTCATCCATTACATAGTTGGCGTCCATTAATGTTAACTGATTGGGATAAACATCATCAGTTAAATGGTTAGTTATTATAAGTCTAATGACGACCAAGAAGAGGCATTCTCATACTAGTTTCTATGATGGAAACATGTGTGCTACGCAGACAATAAATGCAGGTCTTAACCTTCAGGACGTTCTGCTGGTTGGGGTCTAAAATGAAGGTAAAGGTCTCGTTCCATTTTGGGTTGATGTCATTGTCTATGTGCTTGGTCCTCTTTCTGCTCTCTGGGGCTGTTGGGATGAACAGCTCCACATATGGATCTGGGGTGTCCACTGCACACACACACACACACACACACACATTCAACAGTGTTACTGAATAGCACAATCCCAAGCATATGTACATTTGTATTGTTTTTTGTCCACATTGAAACAACCCAGTGAAAAAAGCTACGACATGCATGCAACATGTTCTGAATAATTTTCAAGTAAAGGGGGAAGGGATAGGGGCAGCAATGTATGAAAACTCACACAGGTCTCCCAGCGCTCCCTTCGTGACGTTCTCGGCTCGAGCCACCGTCACTGTGAATTTGTGAGAAAACTGCTGCTCCACCTGCAATGCAACATTCATTTAGTTCAGTTAATTGTCTCATGTGGGAGTCAAGTAGGCACATAAACCGTACAGCATTAAAGAGATCTACTTATGAAATGTGATTCAGGCAGGTTCCCTCCAGTGAGAACATCTCGGGTTTTGGTAGGTTGACTATCACAACTGCTGTTCGGGGTTAAGCTTGAGATTTATAGAGTTAATTTGTTCAGGTGACAATAAAGCACTTCCCAAAAAAAAGCCTTCTGGTACTTAAAATGTAGGTAGTGGAAGAAGAACATTGACAGGACCAAGGCATTAACACTTTATACTGGCAATTTGTGTCAGGTGAAAGCAACATGTCCTGTTGGTGAAACTTTAAACCTGCGGTAGGCAGTTTTCAAGAGAAGGCAAACCAAAAGCCGATAAAATCGCAATCTTCGCAGTTGTTCGCAGTGCGGAAATAGCATTTGTTCCAAAAGACTTACTGCCAATTAATCAGGTTTTCACCATCTGAAGGGACGTGCACGCACATCTGCATTTGTAGAACAACCAATAGGAACGCCCCATCTCTGAGAGGAACTGTAATTGGCCAATGTCTCCAGGCATGAGCTAGATTTCTTCAAGCCTAAAAACAGAACTAAGAGGAGCTGCAGAAGTATTTTTTCCCTCTCACTTTAATGACAATATATGCTGAAGGACTATTTTTTTTAAATCTTTCCCTGATAAAGCAAAACAATTAAAATACTTTAACTGGGCTTGAAGAAATGGCAAAAGTATGTTTTTATACTTCATCTATTACTATGAGAATTGCTGTACTTCATAAATGATTAGCATGTTACTCATTAGTCTAAGATTTTTACTTGTTTCCTAATACATTTCTGTACCCCAGCATTAGTTTTGTGAACATAATCAATTTACTTTATATATTTCTCAACAACCAAGATATTGTGACATAAATTAATAATTTAGAAAACATCAATATACGATCACTGTAACTGGAAGGCAACTAGTACCTTCCATAGTCTTGTGTTCCTCCAATGAACCTCCATTTAAGTACCAGTGGATACCTCAATAATTATTTTCTTGGTGCCTGATTCCGAAAATGAAATTACAGTGTAAATTGTGGGCTGTATTAAAAAGTGTTCCCAAACCAAGTATACGGGTCACTTCGAAATTTGAAATGTTGAAAAATATGAGCTACGTAAGTACAGAAATCTTTTGGAGTTCATTTATCTCTAAACAATGAAATCCTATAACTATCTTGATTTACAGTCGTCCTCTGGTGGAAATGTGGTCGGTATAATTAAGATGTTCAGAGGAAATGTATCTTTAATATTAAAAAACTGGCTGCATTCTGTAGCACTTAGGATACAATAATAATAATAATAATCCCAAACTCTACAAGTTGTCGTTTGTATTTCAAGAAAAAACAATTACGAATGAAAGCTGGCACTTTCAATAGTTGTTATAAAGTAATTTGAATATTTCTATTGAAATAGAAGAAAGCCAGAAAGTCTGTTTTGTGCCAAAAACACACAACACACCATTATTAGAAATCTAGAGAAATTGAGATTGTGAAAGAAAAAATATTCCTTAGGTATTATTCATATGCAGTCAGAAATGTTAACATCTGGTGTTCACTGTAAAGTTAAGGAGTGGCTATTCATGAGGGACACACGTGGATGATTGTGGCATACCCTTATGAAGGAGAGATCCTTTGGTTTCAACCCTCCATTTACAAGTCTTTAAAGACGAAAGTGTTGTGGGACTTTTAAAAGATGTGAAATTGAGATTCAGAGCTGAGAATGTAATTCTCACACAGATTGTCTTCTGCTAATCTCTGATGCTTAAAACAATCCATGTTAACCATTGTTGCTTGTTGCTGTGATCATGAAAAGACTTTTCTGTTGATTGAATGGATTGATTTGGACCGTGATTGAAACCACTGGAATCTCTTGGCTCGGTTTTGCTGTACATGTCAATACTCACGACTATATTGGAAGCCATTGTGGGTTGTCAGGTGAGTAATTCCCAGAAAAACCTTTGTCAAGATGTGAACTTTAACTCAGAACATCTCAGTCAAAAACTGGTGCATTTGGAACCTGGAAGATGAAACAAAAATGTTTAATATCAGTGCAAATGCAGGAGAACAGCTTTAGCAGACAGACATATTAACATTACAACTTTTTTCACCATCAACAATCAGGCATGTTACTGAAAATTCTTGAAGGAGCAACCCTCTTAAAACAGCCACAGCTGCTTCAGAAATATCGTGATAGGGGCAAGAGGAAGTGTGCTGAGCCGCAAACCCATGATAAGAGGACTGGGCCAATAGCGACCATTTGTGTATGTGTGAGTGTAAGTACACCACTTGCATATAGAGAGGGAGAAAGAAAAAGATGGAAGCAAATGCATTTTAAATGTTATTAAAATGCATCCCAGGTGACTGATTTGACTGAACAAAGATGGTATGTGTATAAAAAACAGCACAGTCTGAGTATGTATAGGCAGGTTTGCATCTACAGAAGAGGTGGTGAGATTATTATTTTTAGAAACATTAAGGCGTTCTCTTTACAATGGTTGGACATTTGTTGATGCGCAATTTGCATACAGGGTGTGTGTATGTGTGAGTGTCAGTGCTGATGATAGCATATGAAGGTCAGCTAGACTTTTCTCAGCTGTTCACCAAAGCGTATCATTACTGAGGGGACTGAGAGCACGTAGGGTGTTCAGCTCTGGTCACGTAGTTTGCATCATGGTCCAACTTTTGCAATTGCCAGTTCCCTCTGCCCTTGTTCTGCAGCGCACAATGAGTGCATGCAGTCTGCTGAGTGCTGTATGTGCCAACATAACCCAGAGGCTTCCACAGCACCAGTAGATTTTCATATGTGTAAAAAGTGAAAGAGATCAGCCAGCCATAATACAAAACTGCTCCAGTAAATGATCGCGCCAACATATTTAACTTAATTTTAAAGGACTTTCAACTCGGAACCCCAAAAATAAACTACTGTAAGAAATGACCATCATAGCAAAATACGAACTAGTTTCTTCTCACAACATTATAAGTTATATAAAAAATATAATTTGAAGAAAAAAAACAGATCATAATGTTTTAGGAATGCTAAACTCATTTGCATATTGTGTCAAATGAAAATAGACAGCACACATGAGGATATCTGTGTGTGCTTCATCTTTGTCTGTCTCCTTCAAAACGACTGACAGAGTGTCTCTCCTGCCCTGATAGTGTGTGATACTAAATTAGTACACAAGGGCACATTGCATCGGCAGAATAGGGTAGTTTTGACTAGGGGCTAACAGGACCCCAAAACATTGGTATTTTTTTTACACACAAATTCATTCATTCAAACGCCCAAAAGTCATAAGGAACAGATTGAATGACATGGTTGTGAAAAAGTGGAATAATAGAATATCGCTCATGAGAGACAAAAAGTATTCCTCTGGGTCGGATTAAGGTTAAAGACAAACAGAAAATATCCAACTGTACAAGTAGTTATGAGATGTAGAAAGTAAACGTCAGAGTAAATAAATAAATAAACATCACTATGAATTACAGGGCAAAGTCACGACAGGATATATCTCGCCAAAACTTATGAGGCCACATTAACATGTTTTTTCTAAAATGGGCATAATTAGATCACATCTGAAGACGCTGGATGACATGAATTTGCAACCTGCAATGAATGATAACGCATTGCCTCAGATAATGTAAAACAATAGGAGTGATAGTGTAAACTATCAATCTGCAATGTTGTAAACACAAAACTATGGAAACAAAAGAAATATGTATTAATTCGAAGTATAACTAATTAGATCTGTTCACTCTGGTCTGCCATATCAAGCGCTAGAAGCTGTTGCCAGTCTGATTAATAAAGTAGTATTGCTTCATAAGTGTTGGCAATAGCGCGTTTCCTTATCCTCTGAGTTGCGTAAAGTGAAATGCTCACGCAGACGCTGGATTAAACCCAACGGTATTGACATTGACCGTCTTCTCCAAACTTGGTGACCTATCTGCACAAAAGCATACACTGTAAATGAAAAAATAACTGGAAACGTACCTTAACCGGAGAGCAAATCCTGGAAATTGTGTCATGCTTGAGAATATCGTTCCACCACTGCAGGACAGAAGAAGGAGGAGGTGCCTATTGGTGCACGAACAGTGCACGGCAGGCAGCAGGATTGCCTCAACAGACTACAAGTTGAGCAGAAATCGACACAAAATATAACTACGCGGCTGACTAAAAATATGTGTTTAAAAAAACATGCAAATACGGAAAACTTTTTGACTCAGCCGACCTCTGCAAATACGCACCATGTGCGCAATGATGTCCACGTGAGGGCGCGTAAAGACTGACAGAATTGCTTTTTTGTAATTGTTTAGAATATGACAGAGGCTTAAAATATGCAATTTAGTAACATTTAGTCATTTTGTCATTTGTATCAGTGTGCTGGTCATTTCCAACTTTTTGAATTAAGCCAGACATTGATTAGAAGACCCTTTGGGTTTAACACAATTATAATTTAATACGTGTCTATATTTCTCCATGCAGTGTTGCCATCAAATGTTCTCAAGAAGACTGGTTACTTTAAGTAAGAATTAATTTAGACAATAAATAAGAGAGAAGGCTGTGATATTGATGGAAATAGGTACCCGTGGCTCTTTAGGTTTCAGAGTACTTTCAATAATGTTAATTACCTCATGAGAAGAAATACAGGTATAATGTATTATGAATAAATCAGTACACATGCATTGCATAGTCTAGCTCTATTTCCTTGGGTCAGAGATGTCCTTTGTTAAATGAAATCCTATGACTATTTACAGTCGTCCTCTTGTGGAAATGTGGTCGGTATAATTAAGATGTTCAGAGGAAATGTATCTTTAATATTTAAAAACTTGCTGCATTCCGTAGCACTTAGGATACAATAATTAAAATCCCAAACTCTACAAGTTGTCGTTTGTAATTTGAATATTTCTATTGAAATAGAAGAAAGCGTTGCCAGTCAGTTGTGTGCCAAAAACACACAACACGCCATTATTAGAAATCTAGAGAAATTGAGATTGTGAAAGAAAAAATATTCCTTAAGTATTACTGTGGTTGGTGTATTCATATCCGCGTCTGTATCATTCATTAAAACTGTGCGCGGATTGCATGACGTCACCCTTCTCCATGCTTATAAGGTGCTCCAATGAGCAGGTTGGCATTCAAACTGTGAGGCTCAAAGCAACACCACTGCGGAGGAAAGGAGAGAGAAGGAAAGAAAACGAGATCCGACAAAGTCTTTGGACTATGTACAGATTTACATTTGCGGTTTTCCTCTTGGCACTGGGTGCACTTGTCTGCGAAGGGGGTAAGTAGATGAAACAGAAAGTTAAACAGAAGGGATCCTTGTTAAAAGTTCGGTTTTAGGTGTCTAAAGTTTTGTATTTGTTTCTTGACTTAATTTTGTATATTTTTATTTAAGAATATATAGTTACAAACCACACTATGTGTTGATTTGGCTTTTAAATGGATATTATAGCCAATAACACCATTAAAGTATGTAATAGCTGAGATGTTTATTATATTATAGCGGAACGAATATTGTAGAGTTTTTCTATTCAATTACATGTTGAGGCTTTTCTAACAGTTGGTGCCTGAAGTGAACTGTCAGTAACCATCCGACATTGTCTGTCACAGGTAACCTGTGTTGTTCAGTGCCATGTCAGAACAGGGGCGTTTGCACAGCGCTTGGATCTGATAATTACGAGTGTGATTGCACACGCACAGGGTATCATGGACACAACTGCACAACGCGTAAGTATTAATGGACAGTGAAGTGAATGTAATATGTGGATGTATTTGTAATTTGGTCAATTGTGAACTTTTCCCTCTTGGTTTTTACAGCTGAATTCCTCACCTGGGTCAAAATATCCCTGAAGCCATCGCCCAACACTGTCCACTACCTTCTGACCCACTTCAAGGGCTTCTGGAACATCATCAGCAACATCTCCTTCCTCAGAGATGCCATCATGAGATATGTGCTGACATGTAAGTCTCTCTTGCTGAATGCAATATGAGAAGATGGATTAGAGGTAGTTGTAACTAATAATTAAATACTTTTTTCATTCTAGCTCGATCCCACTTGATTGATAGTCCTCCGACCTTCAATGCAGATTATGGTTACAAAAGCTGGGAAGCATATTCCAACCTCTCCTACTATACGCGCACGCTCCCCCCTGTGCCAGAGGATTGCCCAACCCCGATGGGAGCCGTAGGTGAGTTACACTCTCTGCCTTTGGATAACCAGTTTTCTCAGATTCTTGAATGCTGCGCAAGAGTAGCTTGGCCTCATTACATCACAAGCAGTGCTCGCATTTAAATGATCCCTTATGTTGGATTGACTGAATGGAAATGTCCTGAGGGAACAGAAAAACCTGTTATATATATATATATATAAATAAATCATCACGTTATTTTGTTTCCTCTAAGTGAAACCTGATTGGTTCTGTGTTATAGTGCTGTGTGCTTACTGTAATGTTGTTTCCCCAGGTAAAAAGGAGCTGCCTGATGCTAAGCTACTGGCTGAGAAGCTTCTAATGAGAAGACAGTTCATTCCGGATCCACAGGGCACCAGCCTGATGTTTGCATTCTTCGCACAGCATTTTACCCACCAGTTCTTCAAATCTGATATGAAGAAAGGACCTGCTTTTACTCTAGCTAAAGGCCACGGGGTAAGCACAGCAGATTTTAAGCCTGATTTTAGTCAGGAGAGACAACATATTTGTGAATGAATCATTTGTATTCATGGTGTTGTGTTTGATTTCAGGTGGACCTCAACCACGTCTATGGAGACAGCCTGGAGAGGCAACACAAGCTCAGACTCTTAAAGGATGGCAAGCTTAAATATCAGGTTTGTGAAGACGGACAGATAGCCAGTAGCCAAATGGTTAAAACTACAAGTGTCTTACAGTTGCTCCCTCTCTTGTATAACTCTGCAGATCCTGGATGGAGAGATGTACCCCCCAACAGTAAAAGAAGTAGGCGCTGACATGCACTACCCTCCTCACGTTCCTGACTCTCACCGCTTCGCTGTGGGCCACGAGGCGTTCGGCCTCGTCCCCGGTCTGATGATGTACGCCACCATCTGGCTACGAGAACACAACCGAGTGTGTGATGTGTTGAAGGAGGTCCACCCGGACTGGGACGATGAAAGGCTCTTCCAGACCACACGGCTAATTCTGATTGGTGAGTTTGTGTTTGAAGTTTTTTAAACTTCAGTCAAAAACAATTGCAAGAAAGGCTTCTGGCACACTTTTGATAGTAGTAATAGTTACAGTGGTAGTTATGAAATGAGGAAGTTGTACTTGTTTTGGTAATCATCAACCAGCAACCCTGTTATTCACAGTGGAGCAATTGAGCTCTACTGTGAGAAACATGGTTTACTAGAAGAGGATATGTTTGGATTTAATTGTATGACTTCACTGAACGTTCACCAACTATTACTCATCACCATAATGATTTAAAGATCCCCTCCTAACGTTTCAAGACATAAAAAAAGACACTGCTTGAATAATTATTTGTCTGATATCTATTAAAGTTAAAAAGTCTTACAGCTACATCTTCTCCCTCATGGAAATATTATTTTTTTAATAATAAATATTTGCATATTCATAGATCAACTGCTGGAAAATATGTCTCCTAATCCTAAAATGTATTTGCATTGCATGTGCACTGGAGCCTTCAAGTTTCCTCTTTAAGCTTACAAAAAGCTAAAACAAAATTATAATTGGAGATGGACTTTCAAAATGTATAATATCTGCTTAACGTGAACATTGTCATCTTTTGTCCTGTAGGAGAGACCATAAAGATTGTGATTGAGGACTACGTGCAGCACCTGAGCGGTTATCACTTCAAGCTCAAGTTTGATCCCGAGCTGCTGTTCAACCAGCGCTTCCAGTACCAGAATCGCATTGCATCTGAGTTCAACACCTTGTACCACTGGCACCCTCTGATGCCCGACAGCTTCCACATTGAGGAGAAAGATTACAGCTATAAAGAGTTTGTGTTCAACACCTCCATCGTCACCGAGCACGGCATCAGCAACCTTGTGGAATCGTTTACCAATCAGATTGCTGGACGGGTAAGAACTGTCTGAGCAACTTCAAGACTCAGATTGTAACACCACTGTTGCTTTAAGGCTGAGTTACTAACTCTCCATTCATTCTTTTAGGTTGCCGGCGGACAAAATGTGCCAGGACCTATCATGTACGTGGCCATTAAGTCCATTGAAAACAGCAGAAAAATGCGGTACCAGTCTCTGAACGCCTACAGGACACGCTTCTCCATGAAGCCCTACAGCTCTTTTGAAGACATTACAGGTGAGACAAAGTCACAAAACCTAGTATGTACTTGCAGGTGGAAACGATGAGGTGAGAGGATTAGCGAAGAGGTTGTTTTCATTTTGAAGTGAAAGGAAAAATGGCCTCTGGCCAAACTGATTGCAGGAGTTCTTTGTGAGCTTGAATGACACAGATCTTAAGATCAAAGTCAGAGATCACCTATATTAAGGAACATTATATGGACATAGTTTTAGTGTCCAGCTGCTGTGGAGGTTTGGAATTTATTTCTGTGACTCTAAGAACCAGATGTCCATTTTGTCTTGAGATAACGTAAGCAGATTGTCATCACAGGGAGCAATACATAAACAGACGAGAGAGGTCTTTTGGTTCAGAGGGGAAGTTTATTAGGAAAGAGGATTTAACGTTAATTAAAAAACTTTGTGCGATGTATGTGGAGAAAAAATGATCAGGTTGTGTGTGCTTGTAAGAAGGACAAGCACAAACACTCATCTACTATTTGGGCTGGATTTGAATACGTCAAAACAGTGAGCTCATATTTAGACTAGCAGCAAGCTTTGCAGCTGCCATGCGAGTGATAGGAGCCAGATAACTAAAGCTATGCCCTCCTATGTGTTACTCAGGAGAGAAAGAAATGGCCGCAGTACTTGAGGAGTTGTACGGACACGTCGACGCTGTGGAGCTCTACCCGGGTCTGTTGGTGGAGAAGCCCAGGTCTAACGCAATCTTTGGGGAGACCATGGTGGAGATGGGGGCCCCTTACTCCCTCAAGGGCTTAATGGGAAACCCCATCTGCTCCCCGGAGTACTGGAAGCCGAGCACATTCGGAGGCAGCGCGGGCTTCAACATCGTCAACACCGCCTCTCTGCAGAGGCTTGTGTGCAATAACGTTAAGGGCCCCTGTCCCGTGGCTTCCTTCTCTGTACCCAACGTCAAAGACTCGGGGTCGATAATCATCAACTCAAGCACATCCCACTCGCGCAACAGTGATATCAACCCCACAGTCATTTTGAAAGAAAGGGCTACTGAGCTCTAGTTCATTTTTATTTTGTACGAATATTTTTTTATATTTATCTATTTATTTGTTTATTTATTGTATTCTATTTATGACACAATCTTTTTCTATGTTATTTTGTATATTTTAGTTTGATTTCTTTTCAGGAACGAAGTCTGTGGTTGTGTTTATTTATTGAAAGATTAATTGTATTATAAATTATTATTACAGTAATGACCTCAGACACATGAACTCAGATACTTAATACTTGAAGGTTAGTCTATAACTACATAGTAGCGTACTTTACATTCCTAATGTCCCTTAGTTCAACTGCTACTTTTCCATTACGTTTATTAAATTGTACGGTTGTCCCACTGTTTTACAAAGGTACAGTTGTAATGTTGTTCAGAATTGTATTGTCATCGTATAGATCGGTTCATTCAGTTATTCCATTCCTTATCCTGTTGGCGCTGAAGCCGATCCCAGCTGACATTGGGCGAAGGAGGGGTTCACCCTGGACAGGTGCACTTAAAATACCTGTGTACTGTATATAACCAGTTTGTACGTTTTGTTCTCAACGCCTATTGCCTTGTAAAGTTCATACTAATAAATGCACATTTCTCAGAAATCAGCCAACGTTGTAATTTTCATTTTGTGACTCTCGTCGGGCTTTTATATAAAAGCTCTGAATGATGTTCCAAAAGCAAACACATTTCTACTGTAATCACAGGGATAAGTGTTAATGCGCATAAATCAGAACTAATGCCATTTTAAAATGTTATCTTTCATTGATTGGGGGTATAGCAATGGAAAAAAATTTATCAAAAATGTGTCTTGAAATGATAATAAAGACAGACTGTTATAGTCGAGCCATTTTACTAAATCTTCCACATATTCTAATGGTAAGTTGTGATTAAAGACAGATACCTAAATCAGATGTATCACGTGTACGTATTTGCAAATGTGTGTTCTGAATTTGTATTGCATTGCAAGAACATATTGTCTTGTATTGCAAGACAACAGAACAGAACAGGACAACAAGAGTAGTGAATACAGGCCAGATAACATCATGTAGTTGTGTTTGTGTGTGTGCTATGTGAAATGATAGGAAAGACAATAAGAAAGTAAATTAATACAAGTGGAAATAACATACAATACAAAATCAATAAGCATGTGCATTTAACACTAATAATAACAGAAATATGAATGCTGGCACCGTCAGGGAGCTCCAGAACGGGTTAGCGGGATCAGTCAGGTATCGTCAAGTGGGTTATTGTTTCTTTTTGTAGTTATTGATAATAAATCTGATTTATTTATTTATTATCATTTATTTTTAATACTAAATTGTGTATTGTTTTATTTTGTTTTTTGACTATATATATCATTTTAATATTAATAGGATGGGTGGTGTCACGTTTGTAAAAACTGATGGAGTGAATATGATGGAAGATTTTTAATTGAAAGGTAATCTATCATTCGGTTCTTCCAGTGTATGTGTGATATTCCTTGATTTCCAGTTTATGAAGATAGTTTTCTTGCCGATAGTTAGGTCTACAAGGAGTAATCGGCTGTTTGTTTTGTTCTGATTAACATAGCTATCCGGGCTATTTTGTGTGCAGATTTCTGACGTGAATACAATTTTACATTGTTTGCCCAGTGGAGTGAATTATGTGGAGTATCTTATCCTGTATGAGTTGTAGTTTGACAATTTTATTCCAAATTTAGTTCCAGAAGTCAGCATCAGGAGGGGTGAACAAGTCTAATTCCCATTTTCATGATATTATGACAGACAGTGATATTTTTCTATATATTTTTTTACATTTGTTTTTTGAGAAGGGGATGCTAACTAATTCTGAGATTGAAGGGGGGTGGGGTCTAGGTTAGTGGTGTTAATGTTTTGATTGATCAGATAAGTTGAGGATATTCCAAAAATGGTTCGCTCCCGATGCATTGCTTCTGGACCACTTTCACCAAAGGTGTCATCTTCTGAGTCGACATGAGGAAGATGACGAAGAGAGCCACCTCAAACTGTGGACTCAGAACTATGAAGCAGCCACCACCCGGCTTCACCAAGCCTTTCCTGCTGAACTGCAGGTCCAAGACATCTTTATCAGGCTGTAAAACAATGACAAACAAAGCTTGTTAACTTTCTGCTCAGTGTGTTATGATCAACATGATGACACTTTATTACTGTATCTTTGTTGTCTCTTGTAAGGATGAGTAGGGTTTTTAAGGATGAGCAATACACCTGCATAAAGACTGATCTTATGATCTGTGTTGAGTGTTTGGATTCCTTTTATATATATTAATGCAAATGGTGAATAGTGAGGGGATAGTGTGCATCCTTGCCTAGTCCCCCTGTACAGTGTCAAGCTTTATGAAGTTGTTCCATTGGTGATGACAGTGGCTGAAGGTAGAGTGTCCAGAATCTTAACCCAGTCAATAAATGAGTCCCCGAAGCCAAATCTTTGTAATGCACTGAAGATAAATGTCTAGTTTACTCTGTCAGAGGCTATTTTATCATCTAAGGTGGCAATAATGGTTCTGGCTTGTTGTATTGATGTGTAATTAAATTAATTAAACAGTCTACCTTTGATAAAGCCGGTGTGATCTGGGGGAATTATGGTTGGAGTGACTTTTTCTAATCTGTGAGCTAATGCCTTAGTGATGATTTTTGTACCTACTTTGAGGAAAAAACTGGGATGGTAATTTGATGATAAAGTTGGGTCTTTGTTTGGTATGAGATGTAAGGAAATCAGTTGTGTTCTATTTTGCTAGAAATTGTTGATATAGTTTTATTTTGTTGAAGAGTGGAGGTAGAAAGATTCAGAAGTGTTTATAGAACCCAGCCGGGAAGCCATCGGGTGCTTTGTTATTGGGCATAAGAGTGAGGGCAGTAGAAAGTTCCTCCTGTATTGGTGAATCCAGAATGTTGGTAAGTTCTTTCCTCAGCTGTGGAAGGTCAATGCTGAGAAATGAGTGGATGTGCTCTTGACTTGGTTCCTTTTCTGATTAATATGATTAATATGGCATAAAAACCTCTGAAGATTTATTTTATCTCATCGGGGGAATCTGTGGGCTTTATTTCATTTATTTTGATTTGCCAAGTATTTAACAGGAATTGAGCTTTCTTATAAATAATTTAATTTATGCTTTCTTAATATGTTCTGGGTTTCCTCTGTTGGGTTAGTGGCATTAATGATTTTGAGTAGATTGTTTTTTTAAAGACAATATTCTTTAGATAGATAGATAGATATAATAACATTTGGATGGATACATAGAAAAAGTGTCTTATGTCAAGAACTTTCATGTTTTAATTTATTGTATATAAAAATATATTTTCCTTCGTCGTTGTTTGAATCTTAACCTAGTTTTTCTGAGCTTTCACTTTTCGGCACATCAGTTAAAACATGTACACACTTGTCAGGTTCGAGGGAGTCAGCATGTTGTGAGATAAAATGATATGATCCAGTTTCTGTGTGCTGCTTCTGTTTTGACTTTACGTTGACGTGGATTACGTAGATTACTAACATAACACATGCAACATAGCATGTACCAAAGAGAAAGTGATGAGGCTGTGGTGTTATTCTTACCCCTAAAACTTTCCATACTTGATCTACGTGTTGCCGGGAAAAGAAGCAGAGGGATAAAAATACCTTTTTACTGTATATGAGGTGTGAAGATTAGCACCCAAAGCATACAGGAAACATTGCCTCGGCAGTATAGGCTGGCAGTGCAACTGAGGATTAAAGTTATTGTACGAGGGTACCCATTCCAAGTCAAACATGGTGGAAGGAATGTTGACGTGACTGGCAGCACAGAGTGGTGAGTCAGGCTGCCAGGCATCATCCCATCTAAACACAGACAATGACAAGCAACATTTTCCCATCCATTCACACATTTCTCATAACCGATACGAGGGCACATTTACTCTCTCCCCTCACACTGGACAAATTGAGCTTTAAACACAAACCCACACACACAGAAGCAAGTAGAATGACATTAATTAAGTCATGTGCATCAGTTGTCATTCCTCCTCCATCTCATAATCTTTGTCCTGTACTTCAAAGGACCAGGCGTAGGATTCCGCATCAGAGGGGCTTGGCCCATCACGGCATGAAAATGACCTAATTGTGTGTGCAAATTATTTGTTTTCCCCACTGTTAGCTGCCCGAGGGTGAGTTTTATTATTCCATTGAGCATCAATGGCATGCTCAGGTCCCGGTCTATGAGATTGAGCAGGGGAGCACATATTGCTTTGTGTGGATGTAATAAGCGTGAGCAGGACGTGGGCTTTGGTGTGGGAGTAGATCAGGAGACTTCATTGTGTGTTTTCCCCCTGACCGCTTCTGGACCTCTCTGCAACCGTACCTGGTGCACAGGCCGTGATCCAAGACCGGAGTTACGTGACGCCTTGCAGGTGGCAGGAGCAGGGGTCAACTGGGAGCTGGTGCCGGCCACCTACAAATGTAAAGCACTAGCACTGACCCACGAGTAGCCAATTGTCACTTACATCGATTTAAAAGACACAATCACAAATGTATCTGAGAGTATACCGTTTTCTAAAGTTCCTTTACACACGACTGTAGCCTTGATGCTTTGTTTTGCTGTCACACAGAATTCAATCTTAAGTTGACCCAACGATGAATCGAGTTCTCCAACTACATGGCACCACATTCCTATAACAATACACATCTAAAACTAATCTAATACCGATTCAATCGCCTTCACTGATTTTAGTACCCTACAACACTGGCTCACAGCTTATAAATTACTTCCTGATAAAACTAAATCTCACACTATGATTAACTTTGACCTCATACTCGCCAAAGCATTACATCCAAATCTAAAGCTCATTCATGTGTTATTGCCTGTCTTGATCACGCCATTGGAAAGAGTTGAATACTCCAAATAAAATTAAGAGTCAAGCCCTTTTCTTGACTCTGAACTGTCCTTTAAATGCCATACATCATATTATGAAGAAGATGAACTACAGTAATGTTTTTTTTACTGATCCATAAACTGCTTTTCATTTATTGTTGGAAAGAAACTTGCTTTAACGCCTTTTACCAATTATGCTGATGATGTATATCAGATATAAAACTGATCATCTTCCTCTCAATGTAGTTTATAATAGACTGCTGATAACGCTACAGTCTAATAAGTAATAAGTAATAAGCTTTCAAACAACTTTTATGTTAAATATTCCCTCTGATTATAATAATCTACCTGTAAATATTTACATATACAACTTATCACTTAAAAAAATCCCCAGACGATCAATTCTAAATATCCATAATAACAACACATACATTATGTATTTATAACTTCATATTATTACTGACACTAATACGTTTCTATAATGTATGCATGAATGATCAATTGTTATGCTCAGCTTGAAGTAAGATCTCCTGATTTTCTTTGTTTGTTTATTTTTTGTCCAATTCTGTATTGATCAATTATTTAGTTTTTTTGTTAAATGTTTTGTCTTATTGTGCGTATATTGTACTATTGTTGTTGAAGACCCCCTTGATTATTAGTTATTCCTAATAAATACTTACTAAGCAGCTATTGTAGCCTTAAACCTTAAGCAGAGATGAAGAGCCAGCTTCAGAGGTATGGCCCCTATATTCTGACTCCACACCCGAAGAACTATTTCATTTTCAAACCTTTAGTCTTCAGACCCAACTTAAGTTGAGATCACTCAAGGACATTGATCTGACTTCATGCAGTCCCCTTATGTAGCCACAACAAGCTTTATACAGCTGTTTTCAAATATGTAGTATTCCCAAAGATTTGGGAACAGACTTTGACGTGAAAAAGCAGTTTCCCTTTAAGAGCTTTACACATCAAAAACATCTGTGGACCTGGGCAATTTTTTCTATTATTCAAATCATTTTCTTTATAAAATATCAGAACATTGTGAGAAATACCCATTTTCAGCTTCCAAGAGCCTGAGGCAGAATCTCCCTGCTTGTTTTGTCTCACCAAATGCTGTCCACTTTACAAACATAGAACTGCATCCTTACATTGGAGAAACTCAAGCCAGAGATGATATCCTGTCATGTAATGTCTCTCCCATGATGATGTGAGGTGTTTTGCTGTTGTTAGGGCAACTCAACTGGCACAGCAATGCTCTCCACTTCTCATTGGCAATGATGTCACTTTCAAAATGATGATAGTTTCACTTGACTCTTGACACTATCATACTAATCACGTTTTTGTCATACTGTCATGAGCACGCAATAGTTTAAGCCATAGTGAGTGTTATAAGGAAAAGCCTGGGTGTGTGAGACAGCATGCCTGGGTGTATTTCTGTGAATTGGTAGGTTGTTCTACAGCCATTCACTGCTTTGACTGTTAACCTGGTCATTAGAAAATTCCTGTTATGGGCAGGAAGATAAATCAGAAAGCTTTGACTAAACAGTAAATGTGCAATTGAGGTGAATCTATAGGAGATGAAAGAAGCCGCTGCAGGGAAAGAAGGGAAGGGCAAGAGATTTTTAAAAAGAAATCTGCACACACAAAGAAACATTGTGCAAGTAAGAGGAAGAGAAGACCTGATGACTCATCTTTATCTACCTGTGTGTTTACACCCATTTGTTTCTAGTTGATTTTGGCTTGCTAATGGCATTCCTAGTAACAGGTTAAAATGACACCATGCTGAATTCTGATCTACCAACGATAAATCATGGAAATGTACCTCTAGTTCTTGAAGTAATTTATCAACAAGTATTGATTAATCCACACATAAGAAGACAGGGTATCTGTGCTAAGAAACCAAAACAGAAGAAATTAAAAGAAAAAACGAAGGAATGACAGAAACAAAAATGAATAGGAAACAAAGATTCCAGATTATATGTATTGTAGTCCAAAGAAAGAAGGTAGGACAGACAGATGGAAATAAAGGAAGAAACGTTGAATAAATCTGTCCATATTGTCTTCATTCTTGCCTAGGTCTGACCCTCATGCTCTGGATGTCTCTGTGACTTTCAGCGAGGAGGAATGTCTGGAACTCGACTTTCCATTTCCGATCGGCCCGCATGTGTCGTCTGATGTGGACATCACAGGAGTGTCCCCGTAGACAGAAACTACCTACAGCATCTCTACAATAGAGCCTTCTAAGGTCTCATCTGCAACACTGTGTCACAGGATGACTAAATAATAAAATAATGACATCTATCAGGGATCACACGAACCTGCTGTCATGTCATATCATCGACAGACACTCACACGTAGCACACACTTACTCATCTATTAGACATACAGGACAGTTATACATTGTACAGACCATTTGAGGGCCTGAAGAGGCCGACTCAGCGGATGACGTCACATACCAAAGATGTTAGAGATGATCTTTGTTGTATATCTAACTCCACTCTCAGAGCTTTACTTAAGCTGATAAGAATCACTCAATCTCTGAAACCTAAAACACTGGAACACTCTGACATTCTTCCAAGCCTATTTTGATACAATACTCGCATGCCACTATGTACATTTAAAAGGCTTATGGTTGCTGTAATCCGGGTAATCAAGTATGGCGAGGGATAGTAACATAAAGGGGAGGACTTTGGATACCACTTGAATTTAGGAAGTAATCATTGCAATATCATAAGCAGTGTGGATTGTGTCCCCCATCGCTGACAATGACAATGTTTCAATCTTTTTTGGGGGAAAACATTTTTCAGAAAATGTTGGACTATTCCTTATTCACAAACGTGAGACAGCGTTTTTGCACTTCCGGTTCCCTCGTCTCTGAGTCGATGGGTATTTTGTTTGGGTTTTTGGATAGATGCCTGAAATAAGGTCTGCGGTTTTGGTCCACAATATACATTTAGTCTCCTACAAAACAACATCACGCTGACTAGTCCGTGCTGTGTTGTGTATACTCGCGAACATGCAATTGTGGTGTAGTTTGTTTATAGACGTTAGTTTTTTATTCTGCATTCACGTTTCAAAAATCATAAAAGTGGTGTTTATTTGTGATGATTTCTTGCAAATTAATTGCTGGTGTGTGGACACTTAAAGGGACAATTAGTTTTTTTGTATCTAGAAAATTCATATGCTTCAAAACTCTAACATATACAGAAAAACAGACATTATGATATTGTAACACGTTTTTAAGGAATCCGTTTTTTTTTCATCAGAGATTCACTATCAATAAATTTGGTCTGAAAACATAATTACCTCTTGTCACACACAGACAGTGTTGCTCAGTCCCTTTCTCACACATAACTCTAATGACTAACAGCATTTTACAATTGACTTGTAAAATATCAGTTATTTTAACTGGTGTCTTGAACGCGTTCCCATGTTAGTAATAGGGTGTCTCAAACTCTCATACCTTGACACGCCTTGCATATCTGTCACATCTAGTTGCAAAGCACTCTGTCACTAATTATTCTCCACGTTCCACATACTTTGTAAACATTTGAAATCAATTGAAATGAATCATAAAAAACGATTGTAGATTATATCAAAACACAAGAAATGATACAGATTAATAACATTGCTCTTATAACGACAGCTATGTGATTCAGTAGTTGTACTCCTGGCTTGAAACTCCTTCAGTACTTTTCCTTTTCAAAGAATAAAACATGTGGCTCATTTAATCTTTTCCCAGGCCATCAAAACAAAATGATGTGTTTGCGTTCGTTGGAAAGCTCGGTGAGTCAGACTCAACAGGGATCAAGGACTTGGCAGGACAACTACTGGACACCAAGAGACTGACTGGAAGCACATTCAGCAAAGCCACGCTTAATTGGTGTCCAGAATCAGCACGTAACTTGACGATAAATGTACGTGTATGTTTTTGTTAGAACTTAGGACTTCTAGCAGCTCTTTTCTTCACAATCGGACTCACTCTTCAAGATCTCTTGACAAGTTCTTAAGTGGAAGTCGAACAGAGATTAAGTTAAGTGTAAAATCTAAGTTTTCAGATACTTAGGTAAAAATAGAAATACTATACTTGAAAAAAAACTCAAGTAAAAGTTCTGCATTCAAAACCTTATTCAAGTAAATGTATGTTAGTATCATCAATAAAATGGACTTCTAGTATCAAAAGTAAAAGTACTCATTCTGCATAAAAATGCTCTCTGACAGTCACTATTATATATAACGTGTTTGGATTAATATTACTGCTGTGTCAATGTGTGTAGGTGTTTAGGTTGTGCTAATTTTAAATACTTGATACACTGTTGGCTTGTTTAATCTACAGTAATGCATCATATTCTATGAGATCATCATATGTGTGTGGCATGCACGTAAGCCTCTGAGATGTAGTTTATTATAAAGTTGTATGGAATGTACAAATGTATAAACATTTGTACCTCAAATTTGTACTTAAAGTTCTTGTCCTTGAGTGAGGTAGCAGATTGCAAACAACTGAAACTCCTCCAGTCACAAGCGTGTATAGACTATACGTTGGCCCACATGAAAACCGGAATGCAAATGGCCATATCTTGAGCCAGTGTTTGGCCCCAGCAGGCTCTCCTCCTTCATCCAGGAGCACAGCTTTGCCTCACTAGGAACCAACACAACGCTGCTAGAGACCATGGCCTTTTTTCTGGGCCCACTGGAGGGCAACCAGAACCAGGACTGAGTGGAGCAGACTGGTAGATCCCTGCTACAGTAAACTGGGAGGTGTTTAACAGGGAACACTACCACTTTTGTCCAAAGGGACCGCCAAAATCAACACAAAAATAACTTTTCTTGAAGCTTTAAAGATACGTTAATTAAATGTACTTATTGACTTATTGGTTACTTTCCACCACTGGAATGGATTTTCAGACAAATATTTGTAAAAGCTCCTGACACAGAATTCCCCTTCACAGCATCTGTCATTACAACAACAATCCCATATAACTTTCTTTTAACTGGTAACAATAGATGTGTTTTCTCTTGAAAACAATAAGTTGGAACAGTGACAGTAACATATGCTCAATGTTTGGCACTCTACAGGTAACAACTAATTAATAGAGGAACCAACAGAAGATACTGCTAAGGTTCCCATGACATAAGTAATCATTGTTCTGTGTTGTCACAACATATCTGGTGACATCATGGGACTCAAAGCATGCCATCAATGCAGAAGCACACCTTCTCGTGTTTCCTTGGAGATTAGAAGAAGGATGTGACTATGGGGCCATTCAAGCGTTGAATGTAACTCACACTGCACGTACTTACGCGTTAACTAATAGAAGCTCATCGTTTTCTAAAAGTAGATTTCAGAATAGCACAACAATGACGCACCTGTAACAGAGCACAATGTTATAAACAAACACAAACCAAAGTTGAGGATATTTGGGGACAATATAGTTTGAATTAAATCAGACATCTAAAATTATATCTACTGAATAATTTGTATTATGTATATATATTATAATGACACCTTTTATACTGTACAATGTACAAACGCTGTACTGTATGGGCCACATAATGCAAGAATAATGGAATAAGGCTTGCTAAAATACAGAATATTGACAGCCAATGGGTAATCTTTATTTTTCATGCTCTTACTAATGTAGCATCATATAACAGACAGAAACTCTTTAAATGATCTCTAATAGTTAATGTGTGCATATTTAGACAACAATTATCGTGATTTATAAAGGTGTACCTTATGATCAATGACATAATGCTTAGAGTGAGTCATGTTGGCTGGAGACTGCATGAAAACAGATGTGATCTTAAGTGGGAGTGACGGGGCGAGTGAGACAAGCAGAAGGGGAGTGGGAGGCGATGAAGCGTACTGAGAAGAAAACCTGAGGAAGAAACTGGCTTCTTTCCAGAATATAGCACAGTTCAATCAGCACTGAAAGCATGACCAATATTGATGTTTCATTTGGTATCAGGGCTCCCAGACATGTCAAAATCGTAGGCAGTGACGTGTGGACCATCGTCACAGCTAACTAAAAGAGAAGCTGCCAGTTAACTCGCGGCTGGTTTGATCTGGTCTGTAAGCCACTCTAAGGCGCTCACTCTATTTCAGAAGCACAAGTACTCATGTCTAATGATGCAATGACTCAGATTTTGTATTTATTATATTTTAGTCAGACAAATCAGCAATTTCAAGATGAGCTTTGTATTTTTTGACATTGACGGCAATAACAGGGGTGCAACTGATCGTTACTTTTTTACTCAGAAAACGTTATTTTAGCATCACCTGCTCCTTTTCAACAACATCTTTGTCATGTTCATAGTCATAGTATTCTGATATAGCATTATCGGATGGCAAAAGCAGAACGAATGTTGAATAGCGTGTGTACTAAAATGTATACAGAATATTTTTTTTTCTTTAACCCTCCTATTACCTTTGGGGTCAATTTGACCACATTCAATGTTTAACGTCTCTAAATAAATAATTGACATCATTTCTTTTGCTTCATATTTCATTACTTTTCTTAATTTATTGGCGACAACTGGGTAAACATAAAATTCACATGATGATATGTGTTCAATGTCCTGTACACATCTTGTACACATCGGTGTTCTTTGGGGTCAATTTGACTCTAGGCTTTTTTTCACTGTGTAAAACATATAAGAAATATCAACATTTTACACAGATTGGTTTTGGATGATATTGAGGTCACTATAACATACAATTGTATAATCTTCAGAAAGTTTTAGGGCCCTAACCTTACTTAATAACTGATTAATTTACATATTTAAAACATTCTCTCGAAAGCTCTGTAGTATGACAGAGGTCATTTTCTCACTTTTGTTTTACCGCTTATCACTTTTTATCTTGTTTTATTTGTTCCATTGTTTTACCTTGAGCTCCATGTGAACTGCTCTGTTCTAGTTAAGCTTTTTATCTCTAAATATTTGTACCATCTTTATTTCTGTAACCTTGATTTGTAAGTTGACTAGATTTAAATATTGGTGTTCTTTTACTTGCGCCCATGGGAAGTGCCTAATAATTTGTGGCCCAATGATTTGATTCGTGACTAAGGAAAATAGAAATGGAATTTAATGAATGACTATCGTCCTCCCATCATCCCTTCTCTCTCTCTCTCTCTCTCTCTCTCTCTTACAGACCTGCTGCATTCACTGACGACTGTGATTGCAGCTTTTTCTTGTGGTTTTATTGTTCCTGCAGCTCCTCCCAGTGGCATCTTCGATAACTATATCGCAGTACAATGTTTTTAATGTATGCGTCACTTTTTCCCTGTGAACTTGAAAAGTCAAGAGGGACCGCCAGCATTGAAAACAGAAACACCAACATTACTGTGGCGTGACTCATATTTATGAATGGATTGCAATAGTAGCAACAGAGGCTGGACAGAGAAGGAGGGTGACTGCCGCCTCGTCACTCCCCCCCGACCCCCCCCCCCCCCCCCCCCCGACCCTCCCTCTCTTACGCACTCACTGAACCTGCTGTTGCACAATAGGCACAAACAAATACACACATGCACGCCCACGCACACACACACACGCACACACACACGTGAATCAGGGGTATTTATGGAGATGTTTATCCACAAAACCACATTTCAATAATGAAACACATTTCTTCTTGTGCACGATGACTTTCTCTTATTTCTCAGTGTCATGATAGTGATGACGGTGATGATGATAAGGGAAAATTACTGACCAACTGTGTTATGTGTTTCCATAAAAAATCATATATATATATATATATATATATATATATATATATATATATATATATATAGAGAGAGAGAGAGAGAGAGAGAGAGAGAGAGAGCATAAGATAAGTAAGAGAATAGACTATATGGAGTTATAGAGTAGTGTGGTTGAAATTTCAAAGAGACCTTTGAATCAATTAATTTCACTTTTGCATGAAAAGTATTAGACACACATTAGTCTGTTGTCAATATGAATGTATATAATAGATTAAACAGGCAAAGTAAGACTGCTCAGGCTAAACATGAATTACTTTCAATAACGATTTATAGTTTGGTAATAAAATGGTGAATAATGCCCATCACAATTGTTTAGAGCTCAAGATGATGTCGCCTAAATTGTCCAAAGCTCACAGATTTCAAGTTTTATCATCATATAAGAAAATCAGTAAAAGCTCACATATAAAAAGCTGGAACCAGTGAAGTGTTGGTCATTTTTGTTTGAAAACTTTCCCTAAGCAACTGTATGATTATCGAAATTGTTGCTAATTAATTATCTCTCAAGAGCCACCAAAAATAAACATAACATTAACATCTCTTCTAGACCAAATAAAAGCTACTTCTAATACCTGCACCTAAAGAATTCAATACTTCAGGAATGTTTATTTAGACCACGTTCTAAGTGTGCTGATACATTTTGTCTTTACCTCATGCTCAAGCTGTTTTTGATTGTGTTGCTAAAACAATGGGGAAAGACATTTTAAAGACATAGGTATACATATATTGTTATTTATATTCTATCAAGTCAGACCCAAACGCCATTAAACCTTGTTATAGAAACCTAGATGACATGGATTTAAGACTCCAAGTATCAACACAGTAAGAATGGATTGAGAAAAAAATCTGTGCATATGACTTGTACTCTCTTATTGTTTGAGAATAACGTTAATCCAACTTGAGTGATAAATTGACAGCACGATTGAAGGTTTTGCCTTTGAGCACAGAAAAGGCTTCACAGAAGAAATGCAGTATGGATTGATTTCTGATGTCAGGACATCTCTGTTGTTTTGATCTTTTGTCAATTTTGCCATGACTTCATTTGCAAGACATTCGTGACATTTCACACGCAGGGAGAGTTTTTAGGAAAGAAAAACTTGCACCCACAATGAATCACTGAAGAAACAAAGCTTATTTTCCAATTTTCTCCGTAAGATCAAACGACAATGTCCGTGCATTTCCAGTGCTCATACCAGACACTGAGGCAGACACACACACGCATAGAGACATAACATTCATATCGAAAACGTTATTTTCTGTGTGAAACCATATGGGTCATGCCATTGACTCATCCTCTTCTCCATTGTTTATCCATTTTAAACCTGTCCTCGATCCATACGCACTTTATCATGATTTCCATCTGTTTGCTTCAGAGTTAACATGCACTCAATGCTTTTGGCATTCACTGTACTCCCAAAGTAGGCAGTGGAAAGTAAGTGTTGGATTCATCCACTTCATCACAGATTTAAAGCTTTAGTTCGCTGTGTTTTCACATATCTGTACGAGTAACTAGCCATGCAGGTTGTTTTGGATCAACTTTTTAAAAAGAATACCTGTGTTTGATGGGGATGAATGGAAGTATGTTTATATTTATATTTATTTAGATTATTATTATTATTATTATGTTTGAAATATGATATTAGATTTGAATGTTTTCAGTTTCATCCTTTATTTCTATTTTTTGTATCCATTCTCTTGTCCAAAGCCATCTGGTCATAGGTAGGTCTGGGTACTGGCATTGGGTCTGTAGTTGTGTTGTTAATAAAGTGTTTATTTATGTATTTCTATATTGTAAATACCTAAAACAGATATCTAGCCTCCATTGTGATGAGATTGCATGCACGTATTTAACTATAAAGTGTACATTCAAGTGTGCATGCAGCCTCCTTTTTGCTGAAACTACGCCAAACTAGTTACATTTTAATAAAGTAAAATTGAGATTGAAAAATGGATAACAAAACAAACTTTTCTAAATACATTTACTTACATATTACAGTTTTTTAGGATTGAATATACACTAAAATCAAAAGTATTACACAATTATCCAAACCGTACAGTCAAGGATCAAAACTCGGCCCAGATATGCACCACCATAAGCACAATGTCTGCCTCACACTGTTTGCAAAACAATACACACAGTGATTTGCAAAACACTAAACCAACTGCTATCCATTACACACAGAAGTATATCAAGATGTCACTTCCTTGCAATTCCAAAGCTCTGAAAGACAAATTACCACACCTATGTGCCAATTGATTAAACACAGCAGTCAGGTGCGCAAACACAAGATTGCTTAATTGCGGACACACCAATCAGGTTTATTAAGCGCAATGAAATGCAGCAGGTGAGTTCAATCTTCAACCAAGGAGGGTGATGCATGAAAACTGGGACATGGTTTTGTTGTGAATCTCCATGTTGACTAATTTGAGTATATAGAGAAAATAAATGTACATTTTCATCAGTCTGCATCATTGGTCTTGTGCGGTGTCTAATGTATACTGTTCAAGTGTGTTTAGTGTTTTGCAAATCACTCTGTGTATTGTTTTGCAAAAAGTGTGATCAGACATTGTACTTATAGTGGTGCAAATGTGGGCGATGTTTTGCACTTTCTCTGTGTACTTCACAAGTAGAATTGCTAAAAGTGTTTTAGGTATTCAACAGCAGTGTGTAACTGGTCCAAACCAAATTAAGTCATATGCAACGTGTGTGTTTCATATGGTATCAAAATATGTTTTTTATAAATTAGTGTATAGTTTTTACAAGAGTGTTTAATTTTGCAAAGGATCTGAGGTGTTTTGCTAATTGGGTTTGTGGGTGTGTGAATTGTGTGTACTGTTTTGAAAAACAAAACAAAACCATCAAAATCGTGCTTAAGCAATCGAGAAAAACTGTAACGTACGACGAATCAGCTGATGGTTATTTCAAACCCCAGGGGCTGCACTGAGAGACCTTGTGAGTCTCCCCTAATGCTGCAATGTCTGCATCATTGAGCGGAAAGTGAAGACTCCTTAGTCAGAGCAGCAGAGTTGTGTTGGCTGTGGGCCTCAAATCGCGCAAGGCCGGACTTTCAGACTGCCTGCAATAGCCTACTGCTCTCATAACATTGATTATTACAGTGAATAAAATGTCATAGGGGAAACCACTTCTGAGTCTGAGGGAAATTACAGAACTGTAAAAGTTTTCCTTTTTACAGATGAAAAGACCAGGCACAAACTCACCAGGCATGCCTGTCGCTGAATATGGAAAGGTGGAGTGTGTGTGCGTGAGTCTGCGTGAGTCTGCGTGTGTGTGTGAGTCTGTGTGTGCGTGAGTCTGTATGTGTGTCTGTGTGTGCGTGAGTCTGTCTGTATGTATGTGTGAGTGTGTGTGTGAGTCTGTACGTGTGTATTTGTTTGTGCGTGAGTCTGTGTGTGTGTGGGTGTGTGTGTGAGTCTGTGTGTGCGTGAGTGTGTGTGTGTGTGTGTGCGTGAGTCTGTGTGTGTGTGTGCGTGTGCGTGAGTCTGTATGTGTGTGTGTGTGTGTGTGTGTGTGTGTGTGTGTGTGTGTGTCTAAGAGGGGGCAACACAAGGGCAACTATTAGATTAGATTAGATATTATTTGTCAGAAGTAAATGCCAAAATAAAAAGGATACAGAGGTTTGTTATTTATAGAATTAAGGTGGTTTCCTCTTTTGGTTTAAACGTTCTTTCCTCTTACAGTTGTAATCAATCCATGACAGGTGTAATGGGCCGTTCACACCAAACACGTGAACGCACCATAAGAAGAAATAACCTGTTAGACATACATCTCTAATAGTGAGTATGAGCAGTCAACCTAGGATTTCTACCAAGTTAATGATTAATAGTCTCTGGGGAGGCCATTGCCTAATTTAGCTGCTCCCAACACAGCAGCTATTCTATGGTATGCACACATGACTGAGTCACCTGAGAATCTGAGGGACTCACCTATTCTCCCTGAGAGAGATCTATTAAAACGCATCCTGTCTCATGTATGCCGCACAGCAGTTCTGGAGATGTACAGTGTTTGACTTACTAAAGAGAATCAGAACATTCCCAAACCGCAGTATGAATGTATGGGAAGCCGTGACTGCTTGTAATTACAGACCTTGAGAAAAGAAGCTGAGGGCATCATATATTGTTTTAAGCATTCAACTGGCAAACAAAGTCAAATATTTGTGTGTACATTTTTTTTAAGGTAACAAACAAAAACAAGGTGCAATATGTTTGATTTAATCTATTGCAGAAATAACAAAAACAATAGGTTTTATATTTAGGGTCACAACACTACATACCTAGAAAGATTAGTTGATGTGGTATATGTATGTACTGATGAACTGATGTGGAGATCAACAAAAGAAAGACTGCTTTGCTTTGCAAGCTTCGGTGTATTCTAATGGGAAAATGTGATTATTGTTTTGTGTATTTTGCAAGATTAAATCTATTGGAGTCAATATATTTAACTGGATATATAAGGTGTTTATGCAAAGTTGTATTTTCAATGACTGAAGTGTGAAGTCTGAAGTGGATGTGTTGGTATCGCAGCCAGTCAGTGTGCATTATTTTTTTAATATCAACCCTGGATCTTGTGTGAAAGATCATGATCTTAAAAAGTTTTAGGGAGCTCTAGAACAGCAGCATTCGTGTAGGTTAATCACAAAGGCACAAGGCTGACCTCTAGCTTTTAAAAGAAAGGGTGTTAGAGAGCTGATCTAGTTTCACCCTGTAAGTCCAGCCTAGAGCGTGTGATCCAATGATCCATGATCATGTAACAGAGCGACTCTGCATTTAGCACCGATACACAATCCTCCATAGAGACACTGAAGTGCATCTCCCATGCAGGACTTTCTTTCAGAAACGTTTCTTCTTAGAGATGATATTCTGGGCACTACACCCTGTTGTTGTTATTGTTGTGGTTGTTATGGGCATGCACTTACTGTGGTGTGTGACTTGTGTCTAACAACGAGTTATTTGCTCATCAGTTATTTGCTGTTCGACCATCTTATCATGTGAGTTCAGTTATACGTAGCAAGTCTAATATTGGAGTCTAAGCAATTGCTGAGATAATATTTTGGAACAGAAGGCACTGCACTGGTAATAATGAAACCCCACCTAACATGGATGCCTTGTGTGCCAGTCTAGTAATCCTTTAAGCCAATAAATACAGGACACAGCCACAGAGATGAAGGACTGAAGTCAACCCGGTTGCATGAGCTGTCCCAGAAAATACCTTGAGGGTGTGGGAAGCATTCTCTGCTCCTATTTGCACTGCAGTGATTCAGACCGCAGGTAAAGGAAAGCCAACAATGGGTCATGGAGGGGAAAAGACAAAGAATTAGGAGTGACCGAGGTATTTCTTTTCACGCTGTAGCTTGTGGAAACACATTGTACAGCCGGAAATGTATTGGATGAATGTACGTATGTTGTTCTAAGGTGATACCTAAGATTATACTCTATGTATAACTTCACACAGGGAAATATAAAGCTATGCGGGTTGTCTATCTTACAGCCAGTCATCACTGACCACAATAAAACATTAACTTGCAGAAAGATATCAAATAGACCCAATTAAAACCTCTGTAGATGTTTGTGGTGATGAGAATAATGGGTACTTCCACTCTAAAAGCAGCCGTATTTGAATGTCACTAAGTACCTTCACTTAAGTACTAATCACAATTTGGATGTACTTAACTTTGCTGGATGTAGGAAACATTGTACTTTACATTATTTTGACAGTTTTTTTGCAGATCAAGATTTAACACATAAAACAGATGATTCATTTACAAAATAAGATTTAATTTAGAGTAACTTGATACTAACTAACATTATAATGCTGCTTACATTCAAGTAATCATACTGCAATATAGTCATGAATGTATCAATGTAACACTCTGAAGTGGGGGATTTTGTGTTATTAATAATTGTACCTACTGTGAGCACATTTTGCAGATAACTATAACTACTGTTTTTTGACATAAGTGGTATTTTGAATGCAGAACCTTTACATGAATTAGAGTATTTTTACATTGTCTTATTGGTCCATTACCCAATCGAAACCAAATCAACTAATCTTTACCCTTATTTCTTGTATGCACTGTAACTACCTAACCATAACTCATTTAATATGCTGTTTGCTCTTAATATTTATAGTTTACCAAAATCTACTAATACTGCTGTTTTAATTGTTATCAATCTTAGTGGAAATTAATCATGTTATCATCACAAAAACATATTTGTCTATTAAAACACTTCTCCTAACTTTAGAGCTTCGTTTGATGAAGTATAAAAGAAACACTACAGAGTTATTTCTGTTTTGAATTTAATCAAGAGGCACATGATAAAGCATCACAAGATATCTCCCACCCATAGCTAGCAGTGTTTGTCCTTTCAATGATTTTGATCATGTGTTCATTTTCATGTGTAACTCAATTCATGGAAGAACTTTGAATTCCAGACAACAAAGCTTTATTTGAGAGTTTATCTCAGGGAAATGCACATTGTTTTAATTAACTCTTAATGTGCTGTTTATAAAGGTAAGATGTAATAAAATATATATGTGTGTGCTGCTCTTGATTATGGTTGTACACAAGATTATCAGCTGCCTAATCAGGTGGTTGATTAGATTGTCCTCGTATAATAAACATTCACATTTTTGGAAAGAATTAAGCATTATTCTCTCTCTCTTTATCTCTCTCTCTCTCTTTCTCTCTTTCTTCATTGTGTATAGTCAGGCCTTTAGAGGCTTCTAATTCCTAAAGTGAAATCCTCTTAGGATCTATGCTCTATTTCTGGTCCATAGGGTGTTTTTAAAATCTTCATTAGACAAAGCTCATTGGTTGGAAAAGGCACACGCGTGCACACAAAGTCACACACCATCCAGCAACAGATAGCTCATTGAAGTGCTCGAGTGTAGACCAGTGCAAAGTTAACTACTGACACAAAGGGAGGACTTGACTGTGACTGGTAAGAAAAACTCTATTGACATCTTTTGTTTTTGGAATACTTGTGTTTGAAATATGTAGAAATAGGAAGTTTAGTTTTGAATGGATGAATTTACATACATTTGAGACAGATTTTAAGGGCCGTCTTGAATTTTCATGTATATCATTTGACATTTACACTTTCTTACAACATTTTGGTATCGTATATAGAGTTCTTTTTAAATGTATTTCTTGTTTAAAAGTAAAGACTTCTGCATTGAATGAGGACAAAAGATTATTTCTTTTAGTACTGAATTTAGTCATGGGTCTGTGTCTAATTGAAAGTCAGATGTTTACAAGAGTTTATTGTCTATCTCTCGCTCACGCACACACAGTTGACACAGTTATATGTGACTTAATTTGCTCATGCTAGAAATATTCACAGCAAATCTCCAATTGACTACTTTGGATTTGGGGGTTATGAAGGTGGCCACAAAGATCATCAGCCCAGATCAGCACTGTGACTGCACGTAGGAAGGAAGACTGTATTGAAACACAGGGGAAGGCTTTTTAATCCAATCAAGTAGTGGCTATGTATGCGTCCCATCTGTTCCAGATACTGTCGCCACTGACATTTCACAACAGTGAGAGAGAAAGAGATCTGTCGAAGATCAGTAATCCTCTTAGACTGCTTTAATGTAATTAGATAGTGGGACTCACTTGGTATTCGGTAGTTCTGTCAAAGTGCAAAGATTTAAAATCTTTAGAGATATATATATTTTCCTTTTCCGATGTAATGGGTCCAAGGATGACGTTTGTTGTATTGTTGTTGACATTTTGGATTTGTAATATTGAGCTATACAAATTAAATTAAATTGAACATTGTAATTGAATTGAAACAGTTATCTTGTTGAAAACATTGACAACAAGGAAGTGTTACGGGCCATAGACAAAAAGTGGAATAATTATTCATTCAAACATATCCTGAGAACATCATATGAATTACCTCCTTTGAATATTTCAATCTGATCCTCAAGTTGTTATCTTACAGGTATAGCTAACCAGAAAAAATGTCTGACAAAATGATTGATTTGGAAGAGACCGCAACCCAGACAGGTGAGTAGAAGCAGTACAAAGTAACCTAATATTTTGGCAACTTGGTGACCGTTCTTTGTTCTTTTGTGTTTGCCAGTGGGTCTGGTCAATCTTTATAAACATAAACGTTGGTTGTAAGTTATTAAGAAGTTCTCATAGAAATTACAAACAGAAAAGCAAAAACATTGATTACAGAGCAATTAGGTCTAAATGCATAAGAGGAAGTCCAAAGCACAGTACAGATTTGGAGAGCTTTGGCAGTTTAACTGGCGCTCTAATCTTCTTTTTGTTATGCAACAGTGGAGCAATTAGCGCACTTCCAAAAGGTTAAGACGAAGCTTTCAGACCCAAATTAAAACAGGAATACCCACCAATGACTCATAGACTCTTATTGTCATTTTACACACAGCCAGTTTTGTCCAGAAATGTTTTGATTATTTGGACCTTGATAAAACGATTGAATTGTGTCTGTAACCAAAAATGTTTTAATTTTTCTTGCCTCTATCAGCCATTAGTTGTAATAATAATAATTTATAATAATAATAAATGTTTATGCCTATACATTTTCTGAATAGAGTTACAAAAGGTCAAAGTTATTCAGTAAAACTGAAGTGTCGAAGTGTCCTTGAGCAAGACACTGAACCCCCAGTTGCTCCCTGGTCGCTTCACTAAATTATAACATATATTGAAATTATAACACAATAAAACTGTTGAACAACGAGGAGCATACAAGAGTAAAAACCAACAAGAATTCAAACATAGTCACAATTTAAGAAAAAGTTTTCTGGGGAAAAAAAGGGGTTTTCAAGTAAAATATTTAAAGATGCTACAGACTTGGCTAGCCTGAAAAACACTCATCGCTACTCTTTAATAACTGAATGCTATATTTACCTTTTCTGTAGGTCCAAAAGGAGTCATCAATGACTGGAGGAGGTTCAAGTTGGAAAGTATGGACCAGGACAACTTGCCAGCTGCAAAAAAGGAACTGCTGAGACAAATGTCATCCCCGAGCAGACCAAAGGATGATTCCAAATCAAATATTAACCGCAAGGTACAACCAAACACACACACAGGACTTCTACTTTGTTGTTTGTTGCAGTATTCTCCAAAACACCAGAGGGCGTACAGACAAACTCCACTGTGGAGATGTAAAAAGACATTGAGTGTTACCAGCTAATTGTGATAAACCAACCTCCTCAATGCCAAGGAGGAATAGTTATTAACTATAAACACATATCACGTATACACGGACCACTTTATTGTCTTTTTACAAGCGCTAATAGAAGTCTAGTATTAAATTTATTATAATGAAACAAAGGTTGAATATCCTGAAACAATTTGATTTGGCTGGCAAAATATATACTCAAATGTAGATTTTTAAGATCTCCAGTTTTCTTGCCTGAACCTAAAAAGAAATTTGCAATACACATCTTCCAGAAAACAAATCTTTCTGACCGACACAAACAAATGTGTGTCCCTAACCAATACATTGCATTTTGTGTCTATTTCACGAATTGGCATTAGTGTTGAAATAAAACATCACAACAACATCCATGTGCACAAAGCGCAAGCCGTGATGACGTCATTTTGTTGTGCACCTACCATTGATGTTTAAAGAGAACTGGATAATGTGTTGGGGGGCGGCACTCCATAAATGCCTATAAAAGCTGCTCAGTGGCGCACAATGAAAGAAAAGTTTGACTCCCGAGTGTTAAATTATACAGAACGTCCAGCGCCGTGATACCTTCCATATCACGGCGCCCACAGAGCCCATGGAGGCTTGGCAGGTAAAAACCAAAGCTTTATCATGCTAGTGTTACAATGGTTAAAGAAAACGAGTGGAACAGCGGGCAAATTGCAAATAATGTACTCCCATGGCCAATATAAATTCAAACTTTTGTTTTAATGTAATTTTTTCAGATGAGTGTCCAAGAATATGAGCTGCTTAAGGAGGAGGATGAGGGATGTTTAAAGAAATACAGAAAACAATGCATGCAGAACATGCATGATAAACTCAGCTTTGGGCCCAGGTTTGAAGGTGTGCATGACCTGGACAGTGGTGAGGCCTTCCTTGAAGTCATTGAGAAGGAGCATTACAGCACAGTGGTGGTTGTCCACATCTACAAGATTGGGGTCAAAGGTTGTGAGGAGCTCAACAACTGCCTGGATTGCCTGGCAACTGAGTACCCCACTGTAAAGTTCTGCAGGATTGATGCTGTCGCATCTGGTGCTGCCGAGCGGTTCTCGGATGAGGTTTTGCCCACGCTGCTGGTGTACAAGGCTGGAGAACTACTAGGGAACTTCCTGGCCTGCACACAGCACCTACATGAGGAGTTCTTTGCCACTGATGTGGAGACCTTCCTTAACAGCTATGGCCTGCTGCCAGAAAAAGAGTTGGCTGGTGTGGAAGATGAAGAGGAAAATGATGTAGAATAAAAAAAGAGTTTGGCTGCTGAGGAAGAAAGGACGCTGTTTTAGAGGGCTTGATAGAGAGCGATGAAAGACAATAGGACATAAGATAAATAGAAAAACCATAACATCTCCACTAGCTTACTATTGCGTGAGAATTGTTCTCGAAAGGAGAAAAGTTACATCCAGTTGGTGAAGGAACCTTGTTGTCCTGGGTGTGAGTGCTCTCAAATATGAGTGTGGGTTACAGTAAGGTGAGGACATTTAATTGTGAAGATATCTTACAAATCCCCTCACCACCACCCAAACAAAAGCCAAAACCCGTTAACTGTAATTTAAAATAATTGCAATGTCTTATTTTGTAATAATAGAAAATATTATATGATGTATGTACTTGTAAAAATGTATTAAATCAAAGACTTTTTTGTAGCATTTGTTTGGGTTGATCTGTACACATGTTATTTATAAATCCAGAGTTTTACAAAGTGACACCCTCAAATATAATACAATATTTAAACACATGTGTACTTCAGTTTTCTGTGGTGTTTTTGCTAAGATTTATAGAAAAAAAAACTTTAAAGAACAAATAGGACAGATGCTCTTAATGGCCAAAGCACTCTGGATGTGTAAACGTGTGTGCATATATTCCATCTGTCCAGTACACTATGACCTACCTGCTTCTTAAGCCAATGTGGTGGGATGAGCATATTGTGTCTGGAAAACACATTCATGAGTCTCTGGTATTTTACCATCATCAGTGAAACATCATCAGTGAGGAGTTTGTCCATGTCTGAGTATTTTATGTTGTAAAAATGGGGAAAAGTCATCAGAGTATACAAAAAAAAGGAAACCATGAGTCTTGGGTTTTCTTAGTGTGCTATGACTCAGAATACAGGTCAATATCACTATTGTCATATTTGATTTTGCCATGGGTTTGGATACTATTTTAAACTGTGTACTGTAATATGTTGAAACAAAGCCTACTATACATGTTGTAAAGAATAAAAATGAGAATTAAACGATAACAAATGGTTACGTTTTGCATTTTATTTAATTGAGATACTAGAAGCAACCTCACAGTGACAACAATATGCTTGTAAATCAAGAAAGTAGCCTCACCATAAGCTTTGCGTTTTTACACTGTGTGCTGAATAAACAAACATGATACAATGCGTTGTATGGAGAGCTTCAAAGGTGTCGGTAGATGATTTAATTTTACTAACCAGCTGGGTGTTCCTTCATTTTCAGTGCACAAATAATTAGAGTGAGGTATCAATCTTCTCATCTAACTCTTGGCAAGAAAGTGAAACTCACCTCCTATTGAATCACCGCTATTCCATGACCAACATTATCTTACGATTGTCCAAAGAGATTCAGCCAAGAATGAGGCTCCGCCACCATAATGTCTATACTCCAGAGGGGGGTCCTTACATAACCCCTCTGTCTTCAAGGGCCTGCCGCGTTCTTCAAGAATATTACACAATATAACATACAACTGAAACAACAACTTAAATGTAATTTATATTTATTTAAGACAATTTGGAAACATTTTCAAAAGAATATTATCTTACTTGAGTGTATTCAAAGCAGAGGTGCCAAGGGAGGAAACCTACAAAATGCACGGATGCAGGATTACATAGCAATGCCTCTATCTCTCCTGTTGAAGCAAGCTGCCACGTGTTAAATAACCTCATCTCTTAGTTGTAAGAGTTCAGAGAATCTCGAGCTACCTGGTGCTTGGAAGAAGAAGCTCTGAAGCCAGAGATATATAATAATCATTATTTAATCATAACAAACAAGAGTCATCTGTATACATACATGGTCCCGGCCCGGACGCGCTCACATGGCTTCGCTTCCACAGTCTCCTGACGTAGCCAACAGTTTCTGTCTGGCGTCACCCCGTAAGAGACCAAATTCACGTCTTACAATTAGTTTTATTCGCAGTCCATTCGCTGAGCTAAGCTCCCATTGGTTAGTGGAGGTATTCATGCCTTTCAGAGACACAGCATGCTGCGCTGACCAGTGAATAAGACATGAGGTTCACACCTGAAGGTTAGTTCCATTGGCCACTTCAAAGAATGCCTCAAATCGATAAACTAGCGGGGTCAAAGCTCACACTTCCGGTCAAGGACAGGAAGTTCCTCTTCAGAATAAAACCCTATTATCCTGCCTTCAGAATAAAAGCAACATCTCAGGTTTCAATCGGCATCCCTTTAACTATTGTCTAAACAATAAAACATCCATTCATTCTAATGCATCATACAATTAGTCATTACATTTGTCATTAAAACAGAATAATAAAACAGTGATCCTCTCTTATGTTTCATAATACATTCCTCCAGAATATTCCTCAAATTAATGATCATAACTTTCCTTATGTATTAATTTAAAACATAACCTCTCTTATCTACATGTGCACGTGTATATAAAATCCACTACAACTCAACATAGTCTTGAAGCATAGACTTGACTCCTCTGTGACCCCAATGAGCTGCAGGCATGCCAAAACCACAACATAAAAGCCAATTAAGATTTTTAAGTAAAGACTTGCAATACCAACACTATGATATGTCGTGAAATAAATTAAGTTGCCTCGTATCTGTACTGTAACTTCCAAACTCATAACCACACAAACACATGCACTGCTAACGTGGGACAGAGAGGTTTATAATAAAGTTAGACCTTTATGACAATTATATTCATAAAAATCATGATCAATTCTTTACTTTTCTATATTATAATTGTTGTCTTTTAAAGACATTGATGACAAAGATAATCTCTTCCCTTGCAAGGCATCAGACCAATCTTATTACAGGATTAAAGACAAAAAAGGGGTTCAATCCCACTGTTGAATTGATTGATATGAGGCCATAGACCGTGGCACGCTTCTTTCCAACACCGCTCAAAGCACTTTCCAAGGTGTCTACTTTTATGTTGTTTCATAAGTGTACTTCCATTAATCTTGGATATATTGCCTGCAAAGGAGCACTTGATTTATAATTACTCAAAATGCAACACTTAGAATTGAAACACACGCTAACACATATTTCTCTCAGGATGTACATGTATCTGTGTTTCCACAGTACTACATCTGGCTGGTAGCATTCTTTCAACAGGGTTTAGGGTTCAGTGAGTGCAGCAGAAGCCATTGAGAGTCCAACCAACGGTTGAGAGGAGCACCACTTCAAAACAAGACGTGTTATGGATAAACACAAAATAAACAATAAACCATTGAGAAGTGAGATGGTGTATTTTGCCTCAATAATCTGCAGAACATTAACATAACCAAAGCATAGGCCTTTTCTAAGTTTACTGAGTTATCTGCATGACAATTACAGCAACATTCAAAACATGGATGTTGCAGATTTAAAGGTGTTTCTGGTTTTAACCAGCTACCTCAGTGAACTTGCTTCTTGGAAACAGGCCACAGTGCACGATTTGACTCATCCCTTCCCTCAAACAAATGTTTACTTTAATGTTTACCCCAGCAATGACCACCTGATCCCACCCCCACAACTGACATTTTGATTCCCCCATTGTTTATACTGCTTCGCTAATTGGAGAACTTGTGTGATTGTTGTGTTTGGACTTGGAAAAGCCAGCTGCTCTACTTCACCCACATAAAAACAATTTCACTGAGGTGATGTCACTGCAGAGACCTGGTGTGAGGTGCGCATGGCCCCGGTGACCAAACATGGAAAGCGGATGTGGGTGATATGACATAACCCCGCACTGTGCTTACTAGCTGTCGTCAGAAATGTAAACCTATTTTAAGTTGCTTTGTTTAGATATATGTAAGTTCCTCGTAACTCATTATCTTCAATTAAGTACAAAGCGGGGATGCAAATGTTATCCGTTGACTCATTTCCTCTTGATGCGATTAAACTTGTACGTATTGTGAAAAAACAAGCAGCTACTATTCTTAAACGGAGAGACAGAATTCCACACCGTATGCGAGCATGCTATGACTAAAACAAAGGTGGAGTGAGCCAACAGTTAAAGATAACATGAGGGAGGTTAGAAGAGATAAGAATCAGAGGTATGAGGATGAGAAACACAGATGAAACCGCTGCCGAAAATAAATTACAGTGCAAATACCACCCCCATCACAGTCCATCTTTGGGTTCGTCTTCCTGGTGTTTCTCACGCTACACACAGAACAATGAAGGTGCCAACTAGAACTGAAAATGGTTCTTCAGAGTGATGCCATAGAAGAACTATTTTTGGTTTTCAAACCAGGGTTCTTTAAAGAACCATTTCCTTAAATAATTAGTCAAAGAACCTATAAAGGTGCCTCAAAGAACCTTCAAAAAATGGTTCTTTAAGGCACCTTTTCTGGTTCCACAAAGAACATTTCAAACCAGAGTTCTTTAAAGAACCAGATCGGCGGTTCTGATGCACAGGTAGAACCTTAGCTCCTCCCATCATGTACGAATGATATCATGTAGTGTTAAAGTGCTTTGAGTAGTCAAAAGACTAGAAAAGCGCTAACAAGTACAGGACATTAACATATAAAGGTCAACCGGAAATGGTGCCTTAAAGAACCTTAAAAAATGGTTCTTTAAGGCACCATTCCTGGTTCTTTGAAGAACCTAAAGGTTCAAATGGTTCTTCAGCTAAAAACATGATTTTTGTTTTACACTTAAAAAGCATAACAATTGAATCAGGGTTCCCGCTATTTTCTCGAGATCATTTTCCAGGATATTTTCCGTGATGATCTAGAAAATCATCTTTTACATGCACAGAAATTCTGGCAAATTAATCATAGAATAATACAAACACAGTTGTAACACAGTTGTGCATTCATTGAAACTATTAGTAAAGTCAAGGTTGACTTTACTAATAGTTTCAATGAATGGACAGATAGATAGGTGGACAAATGCAGGAATGGATGGTGGATGGATAAAACTGACTAAATCAATACACTTCGAAAGTTCTTTTGAATTTCTGTCACACTGTACTGTAGATGACAAATCACTGCTGCATTTGTTTGCCAATGTTGTAAGAAACGTGTCAGCATGAATCCCACCGTAACTCCTTCAAACACTATAGATTGCAGGGTGTCTGTGTGCGTCCGAGCTTCTGGGTTCCACTCTTACAAGTGCAGACAACAACCAACATGGATGAGTGAGATCAAGAGGTTTTGCCCAGCAATGTTGCTAAAGGGTTACTGTACATCTTGGTAACCAGGCGTGACAGTTGAGTGTAATAAAATAGTTCTGCTGCCTGGAGCAAACGTCTGCTCTAACACTTCATGTGTTCGTGCCATCAGTCTTTTTCTTATAGAAGTATCACTTTGGTTATGAACCACTGAGGTATTTGTTAAAACAGGTCCAGGCAGGGTCCAAATACCTATCGGGTATATGTCACTAGGGACACAGTTAATACATGACTGAAACTGAAACTGTGGGAGCAATTATAGCCGATATGTAGTAATTGAAGCTGAACATACATCAATCTAACTAAAACTTTTAAAGTTGCTATACACATGAAAACATGTTTGATGAATTCACTCGAGAACCTCTGAGAATTTCCCAAAAGAGACTCATTTTAATATGGTCTGTTGTTAATTGTCGTGAATTTTAAATTTGTTATCATCTATTATGTGGCATGTAATGTACTGTATTAACGTTGTGTATGCAAATTTGATAGGGATGAATACAAGATACATTACTTTAAAGCCCTTTAATGACCAAATCAGCACTAGGGTTGTCAGGATATATTGCATGTTTTTCGAAATGTAAAAAATACTGAGGTGATTAGTCCAAATCCTTTTTTTTGACAAAAAAATATCAGAACTGTTTTAGTTTGTAATGTAGAACATAAACTCTTCTTAATATTAATAAACCCCACAAACATTCTCAAGGACATGACCTCTCTGTTTTCAAAGGCGTATGACATGTAAGCATGGTTTCTAATAGCATCAACATTATCAACAGCCTGCTACATTGTGCTGTGCTGTTTTGTATTATATTATTTTGCACCTTATTTTAATATAATTGGAATATGTCAGAGGTCAATCTGCTTGGTCATCTCTTGACTTTTCAATATCCCATCATGCTTTGCTGGATTACATCCTGCTTTTAAGTGACACACACAGAACATTGTGAGCTGGCACACACTCAGCTGTCTTTTGGTATGTTGGCTCCATCTGCTGACAATCGTTCACTGAGTATTACACCAGTCAACACTCGTGGCCAACATAGAGGACAAATCCCCATTGCTTTTTAACTTTTAAGTTATTAAGTGATTACAAGTGATTCATCCTGTAGAATAAATGCATTGATTGAAAGTTCATTCCTCCCCTTGAAAACAGTACTATAACAAAAAATACGAAAATCCACTTTTACTTACGAGTTTTCTTTCAATTAACAAAAGCTTAAAGTTAAGTGGACCAGTCATTTCAGACTTCGGGTAGGGGTTGACAACAGAGGTGTCTCCCTGACAAACTGAGACGTTTAAAGTTAAAAAAAAGAGGAAAAAAAGCTTGTAAATGGACCATGAGTTAATCTGTATTCTTGAAATGAGCTTCAATTGATATACTGTAAATAAACATATACATATTTTATGCAACATGCATTGGAGTCTTATACGAACTTATACGTCCCTCGGGAATATGTTTCAGTTGTGAAGGAGGTCTGTAGGAATAATATGTTGCTGGTATTTGCAGGTTACAATCATTTATAAGAAAAACAATTCACATAAGGCTCCAGAAGCAATGGCGGACTTAAAATATCAAACTGCGCATGCTCGTACCGTAGTCGGAAAAATGGCGGCACTGCTGCTGCAGGAGTTGGAAGGTTCCGAGCTATCAAAGCTATCAAAAACCGTTCAAAACAAACTCGAGAGGCTTTTTTCGGATCAGCAGTATGAAATCGATTATTTAAAAGCGCAACAGGAACAATTTCGCGTTGACAGCGGTAAGATATCGCCTAGTATTGTGTCAGCCATCGGTGCTAAGTGCTAAATGTTTTGCTTTGCTCGACATCATGCACTCACGCTGGTGAACTGGAAGTAGCTAAAAGTGAATAACTTTGCTAAGCGCTTACTAGGAGATTAACCTTACATTGTTCATTGTTGTGCATGTCTAACAACGGCTGTGGGAGTTATGGGCTAGAGCTAGCTAACACTGCAGGTTATCTGTGGACACAACTTGCCGCTAAGGCTAGCGTTAGCTTACCTCTTGAGCTAACGGCACCGTCAACAAGATGGCACACAAAAATGCACACATACCGTTATAACTTATGATCACCAGTCGATTCATCATGGTAACGTTTCGTGTTGTGTATTTGCCGACTTTCTTCTTACAGAACAACAATTCTTTGAAAAGGTGAAACAACTTGCTCAGTGTCAAGAAGATTTTTTGTCCCAGAATCAAGAACATCTTAAACTCAAAGATGAGTTTAAAATGCAAGGTACGACTGAACTTATTGCTGTATTGCATACGGGTTTAACTTGACTTTGGATTACTTTATGATTTGCTTTATTTCCCTTTTTAGAGGAGGACCATAAACGTTTGCGTGAGAAGAACGAAGAATATGAATCCGCACAAGCAAGGCTGTCATCTGAGAAGGTACGAAACGTAATCCGTCATATTACTGTTTGGTTATATTCTTTGTCGTCTACGTTTTATGGACTTTGTAACGGTTAACACCTGTCAGATGTTTGTCAGTAGTGGTTGATGTCTGCATTTGACTCAATCAATGCATCTGCTAAGTTTAGTGCAGCTTTTCAGTTCATTCCAGATGTTAGACGTGCCTACATTTGTTAGGGTTAACTCTGTTTTTTTACATTTTAACAATCCTCTGAACACATTGATTTAAGAAAGATTTGGTCAACTCAATGTTAAACTCTAAAGGGTTGAGAAACCAAGGATTTGTATAGCACTTTTCTCGTCTTTTCATTCACCCATTCATACACTAATGGCAAGAAATACCATGAAAGCTGCCACCTGCCCATCAATACGATCTAACATGCACACACCGCAAGCAAACCCTATGGAAGCAATTTGGGGTTAAGTGTCTTGCCCAGGGACACATGGACATAATAGCCGATCTTCTGATTGAAGGACGACCCGCTCTTCTACCGAGCTACAGTTGCTGTGTTTGAATTGCCTATGGACGTACATGAGGATGACAATATTTTGGAAAACACCAAATATGTACACAAGTTGAGAATGGACACATTTTTTGTATTGACAATATAGTTTAACTAGGGGTTATATTGATGTCGCAAAAAGTCCAGATATGATTTGCAAATTGCAGTTAATCTGTAAGCAATCACTATGGTTAAATAATGCTGTTTTTGTGTTTTTTTTGTAAGAGTTTGCTGGCAAAGACCAAAGAAGAACTGGAGATAGAAAAGCGAGAACTTGTGCGAACACTGGAGAGGAGATCCTTGGAAGTGGAGCATTTAAATGGTATGGGAAAATTAATTAGTCTGGAGACATTTGTCAAAACTTTTTATTTATGTTAGTACATGATCATCATTTGGAAATTACACATGTTATTTCTGTTGCATCCCCAGATGACTTCAGGCAACTCAATGACAAGTTGGTGGAGGTTAACACCTCTAAGATGGCCCTACAGATGAAGTTAGATGAACTTGAATCGGCTGAAGTCAACATTAAAGTAAGCTATATTATTGCATTGATTAATATCTGTATCAGATTCATAGTGTGAGTGACTTTGTACAAAAATGTTACCTAATACTAAACTGCAAACGTGTGTTCTGTTTAACCCTTAAACAAGTACCTAAATAAAGTGTTGGTGGTTTGCTGTTACAGTACAAGGAGAAGCGTATGAAACAAGAGAAGGAGCTGCTGAATAGCCAAACATCTTGGCTGAATGAGGAATTGAAAGCTAAGAGCGAAGAACTGCTGTCCCTTTCCCGACAGAAGGGAAACGAGATACTAGAACTGAAATGCAAGCTGGAGAACAAGGAAGATGAGGTATGCCTCTTTTTATTTACATAAAAGTTTTTTATAAATCTAAATGACATGGAGGAAAACGTTATGATGGCAGTAGCAACAAATACAATGATATGGATAGCATGTCACGATCTGGCTGAAGGCAGTTTCCCTTTTTGAATTGAGTTCATTGGAGCACTTCATTTATGAATGATTTCCATCATCTCCATTAGTAATTACTTTTTTTTCTTTGTGATTTAAGTTGAACAGACTCCAAGACCAAGTGGCCAGTTTCAAGACTTCAAATGAGCACCTTCAGAAACGGAATGAGGACACGATCAGCAAATTGAAAGAAGTATGTTTGTGGTATTTCTTACAGGCTATCGCAAGTATTTTTGTATTCTTATTATACTGTATTTATATTCTCCAGCAAAGTGATCAGTATTGTAGCACTCAGTGTGATGTTTAATCATTGAAGTGTGTGACTTCATCTTTGCTCATTCTAGGCCAAGGAACAACAAGCCACCATGGAGGAAAAGTTCAGAAACGAGCTGAATGCTAACATTAAGCTTTCCAATCTATACAAGGTATGTATTTGTATAACAGGCGACAAGCTGATGGGGTGTTCTACTGTGTACCTCAAAGCATTTATTCCCAGTAATTAATTAATTAATTAATTAATTCCAGTTTTACCTCCATGGTGTCACTGTTTCAAATCTTCAGAATATGCCAGCGCGACTCAAATGTTTTGGCTTATTTATTTAGTTGAAATCTTGAAAGACAAAATAAATGCCACATGTTTCTTTCATCTGTTTTTAATAGTGCACTTTATATGTACAGTGACTGAAATGATTTACTGTATTTCAAAGTTAAGTTTTGCTAACTTTAACCCTATTGTTGTGGTGGCAGGGAGCATCAGCGGATTCTGAGGCAAAAAGTGAAGAGCTGAATCGGGCAGTGGAGGAGCTGCATAAGCTGCTGAAAGATGCTGGAGAAGGTGCAAGTCTATGACAGTGACCGCAACTACCATTTTCATTATTCTGTACTTGATTTCTTCCTAGAAAGAAAGTCTGAATATGCTTGTTTGTTTAGCTTAGTGACTTAGTTTATATTTGAGTCTCCTGTTGTTGGTATCTCCTGACGTTTGATCTGTTTAATCTTTACGCCACAGCCAACAAGGCCCTTGAAGAGACATTGCAGGAGATGAATGGTGCCACAGACAAGAGTGTGGCTGAGCTAAAGGAGAGGATCCAGAGTCTCGAGAAAGAGTTGGACAATGCCAATGAGCTGCTATCAAGTTCTAAACTTAGAGGTTTGTTTGGTTGATTCTTGTACAATATCAAGCCTGGTAGGGATTTTTTTAAAATAAAAAATGACCTGTGATCAATTCTTCTTTTTGAATATCCAGGCCCTATTGGTACAACATCTATGATCGCAGAAGAGCAAATGACAACAATGTCTCCAACGGCAGCAACTGTATCCAAGATAAAGCCCGGCATGAAGCTGACAGAGGTATCTGCAACTGAATTTTAACACCAAAATTACTCCTATTATAACCCGTATGAGTATTTGGTAATTTGTCTGAGGGAATACCTTGTGGAAATTACTTTTAGTTGATGAAATACGTTTGATGATGGGGTACAATAGACTGCCACTTGATGTGATGCAGTATATTGAACATATTACACGTAATCTTGTGTTTCATGTTCATTTGGATACACCTCAGTGTTGGCCAACTGCATTTCGAGTGCACCATTATGGGACGGTTTTCCATATTTTCTTACTGGTTGTTGACTTCCTCGTGCCAAAAGTTTTGAACCACAAGTGAGCACAGATGTCTTCTCTGCTTACTTCCCCTCTTTAACTATCTTATTTTGATATGAGATGTAATTTGCATTCTCAGTTGTACACTGCATATGTGGAGAGCCAGGAGCAGCTGCAGTTGGAGCGATTGGAGAATAAGCGAGTCAACAAGTACCTGGATGACATTGTGCAGGAAGTAGAGGCAAAAGCCCCAATCCTCAAACGGCAGAGGGACGAACATGAGCGCATGCAGAAGTCAGTGGCCAGTCTTTCTGCCAAGCTGGAGCAGGCTGTTATGGTGGGTAAAGCAGACAAGTTGCATAGGATTTTCCATTAGATTATATTTAATTTGTTTGTGTTTTCCATGGGTTTTATGGTTTGCACAATAAATAAATAAATGCACTTATCGGTGATGGAAAATGGGTGCAATTAGACTGATTTAATTAGCTTATTTGGAAACTGGTTCATAATACCTTCCGCACTTCCATTTGACAAATGACGGTGTTCTTCTTGTACTTTTGATTCAGGAGGTACATCGTCTGCAGAAGGAAGCTGATGAAGCTAACAAGCTTTCCTCTGTCCTGGAAAGGGACAACCAGAGGTGTGAACTGCAGCTGGGAGACCTGGCTCAACAGGTGGGTGCTCACTCTACATCCAGTTTGAAGGCTAATCCTGGTTATTTCTCCAAATTCTTATTTTCTATGCCACCCGTGGTCTTTCCTGACAGGTGCGTGTGCTGCTGATCGAGCTGGAAGAGGCTCGTGGAAACTATGTGATTCATGAGGAGGATGTGAGCACAGCTGACGTCAGCAGCACATCAGAGGTGATCAGCCAACACTTGGTGACCTTTCGCAGTGTAGAGGAGCTACAGAAGCAGAACCAGCGTCTTCTGGTGGCCCTCAGGGAGCTCAGTGATGCCCAGGAGAAAGAGGAGTTTGAGGCCACTGGCAATAAGTACGTCAAGATGTGTAGTGATTTTATGTTGTTTCTTGCCATAAACAAACTGAACTGTACATCAAGTAACTGTTTAAGGACCATCCAAAATCAGTGATTGGTCTTAAAATTGGGGAAACATATTTCTTTCTAAAGAACAAGAATGCCAAGCATAAAAACACCCAAATATATGTTTCAGATTCATAAATCTATTATCACAAGAAACTAAAGATGTCAAACTGCTACGGCTAAGAAAAATGGTCTTTTACAGACGTGGTGAACTGGAGCAGTTTTTGGACAAAGCCAAGCTTGAGCTGGAGACCCTGAAGGAGCAACGCAGCGAGCAGGTCAAGGTGACTGAGTCCATCGTGAGGCAGAGGGACTTGTACCGTGTGCTGCTGGCTCAGGCAACCGGAGTCAGCTTCCCTCAGCAGGGTAACCGACAAGAGATAAACCAAGTTATAATATGTACATGCACATTTGGCTGCTTCAATCATGGCATCAAGCAATTTAATGTCTTGATGGTAACAGCTTGATATGGTGTTGGGGGGATTCTTTTAAATTAGGCTTAACTTTTGAGTGTTTTTCCTTCAGGTACACAACCCGAGGAGTTCTCCCTAACCTCCACCCCCCGACGCTCACCTGCAGCCATTCCCACCACAGGAACGCCCACTTCACTCGTCTCCATGGCAAAAGACTCTTCTGAAGCCTTGGCGGCCAAGGCAGCTTTGCAACAGGTGAGAAAACATTGAAATAAGACATTTGCAAGTGTATTAATCTCGCACATGTAACAGTCTGTACACCCTGTAGTTTGTCAAGCAGTGCCCAACACAAGTTCCATGAGAATGGCACTTTTAGTTCAGGCAGCTTTTTGCTTGATTATTTTACTTTTAAAGCACTAATGTTTTCAGTTGTCCAGACTTCTGTTTATTACTGAGCATAGCGAGGCTATCTGTAGATCTGTATTTATGGATATTGTTATCCACTACAACCTACCATTTCACTGATGAGCTTGGCTCATTTGTTTCCCATGTCTGCCACTAGATGGCAATGTGGCTATATTGACAGATCAAAAGGATGTGCCCCAAATAGTTTAACCTATTTTGCTGAAAAAGAACTAAACTGACAACAAATTAGGTTTATTTGGTTCTTTTATTGAAAGGTCATCTGAAAATGTGTGTGTGTGTTCTCCTGACTAACTTGTTTTCCACTAGGAGCACTAAAGCACAATTGTGTGTGTGTGTGTGTGTGTGTGTGTGTGTGTGTGTGTGTGTGTGTGTGTGTGGTTGCAGATCTAGTTTTCACAGAAGACCAGTAATTAACTTTGACCGCAGTCTTGTATAAATCGGTCAAAGGCTGGTGTAACCTGTTTGTTGTCCCTCACAAAGGGTATTTCTCAGACAATAATATCTAAACTCTGTTGACACTAAATGAATGTCTGCTTGCAGTTGCAAGAGGTGTTTTCTGCCTATAAGAAGGAGCGTATGGAGTGTAACAAGGCCATGACGGAGCAGAACGAGAAGCTCCAGGAGCAACTCTCTGACCTCCACTCGCAGAATTCTAAGATATCGACCCAGCTAGAGTTTGCCTCGAAGAGGTAAGTTAGTTTGAGGAACCTTCTTCAGTATGAGCGAACACGGGCCACTAAATTGAATGTCTCAACAATATCAGGTACGAGATGCTTCAGGACAATGTTGAGCGCTACAGGAAGGAGATTGCTTCCCTCAGAGAGAAAGGGCAGAAGATGGCCGCAGCCACACAGAGGCATGAGCAGACCATCCACACTTTGAATGAGGATCTGAAAGCTGCCAAAGAGAAACTTACCATGGCTGAGGTTTGTCATTTTATGATATTTTAATTTGTCCTAGTAATGTTTGTGGGCAAGTTTGCTGCTTTGCATCTCATCATCATCATCGTGATGGAGGAATTGCATTGGGGCCTGATTTGGATTTGTGACTGTTTGAGGACTTGAGGAGACATGTCTTATTTCTGCGTAGGGCCATGCTGAGAGCCTTCGTAAGGAGAGAGACATGCTGAAGCTTGTGGAGTCTCAACTGAATCAGGAGAGAGAATCGATCCTGAGCCATCAACAGAGCCAGAACCTGTTGATGACCAACCTCCAGGCTATTCAGGTAATCTAGAAGTATGACATCACTTATTAAATCTCACACACAGACAGTTCACATGATAACGGCTGTGTTCTTCTAGGCCACTCTTGAGCGTTCAGAGGCTGATACGCATCAACGTCTAAATGGGCAGATAGAGAAGCAGGAACGAGAGATCTCCCAGCTGCAGAAGAGGCTGGAGCACGAGGTGGAACAGCGCCACATTCTCAGCAGAAACCAGGAAGTAAGCATACATTGAACACTGTTTTATAGTGTACAAAATTGTTCCACCTCAATCATGTCTGACTTGGTTATGTTCAACGGTGTTGTGGTGTACTGAAGAATCAGTACCGTTTAAACTTAACATCAGGTTTAGTCTTGAACACACCCCAATTGAGGCAAATGCATTTAAACCCAGACACAGAAATAACAGGATTGAACCATTTGCTTACATCTCAATGTCACAGATTCAGTTGATGGAGGCAAAGAGGCAGCTGGAGCTACAGGTACCAATACACCAGAGGACCAAAGAGCTGCTGAATGCTGCCGAGCTGGAGCTCAACACCCTCAGGCTGCAGTTAGGCAGCAGCGAACTACGTCACAGCCTGGGCTCCCCCACCACACCCATTATCAGAGGTTGGCATGAACACACTTACGGACAGACCTACGTAATACAACAGAACAATATAAAGAGGAATCCATACGTATACTCATTTAAATGTATAGCATTTCCACTTGTCATCAAATTCAATCACCACAAAAGTCTAAGCAAACAATTCCTTGGTTGACATCATTGGAAGTCAAATTGTTTATGGCTTCTCATAAAGTCTCAGTCTGTGTAATTATTGTACACTACAATCCCCATTAAAATGCCTGTTAGCATTTTTTTGGGAAGTTAATAAGAGACGTAAAAAGAGAAATGTATTTCACAAACATGACACATTCGGTTGATTTTTGTATTCCACTGAACCAGTTTAACAAAAATATGCCAGGATGCTGTAGTCTCACCAGCTCATGTTGTTCTAACAGTTTATTTGAGACGTGAGGCAATAAAAGAGACAGTTTTTTAGACATTATGAAATGTCTTTGCTTAAAACCCCAAAAACATTTGAAAGACTGACTCAGACTCCTCACTATGTAATTAGTCCCAAACCACCTAACCGCCCTAAAAGCGCATAGTAATTGTACTGTTTTCATATTTCATCTGCCACTGATTCTACCTGCTTTCAGGCCTGCCGGGGTCGGATCACGACAGAGAGGACTTACAGGGCCGTCTGCGGCTGGCTGAATCCCGGGCCGAGGAGCTGGCAGAGAGCCTCAGGGTAGCCACCTCCAGCTTGGAGCTGTACAGAGCCATGGCCCAGAGCCTGGAGGAGTCCCTGGACAAAGAGAAACAGGTGCAAAACCAAACTGCCTGTCAGTGTTTCCCCTCTCATAAAGCCATTGACTACAACCACAGAATTGTTAAAGATAAAAAAAATACAAACTTTTTATTGCGTGGTTTAATTTTCCTATGTACCTTTACCATTAAACCATGCTGAGTTTGACAAACGTTGTGAGCGTGCCTCTTGCCAATTAAACAAATTACATTAATTAAATGTCTAATGACCAGGTAACAGAGCAAGCTCGCTCATCCATCGAAGCTCGTATGAAGGAGGCTGAGAAGCAGCACCGACAGCTTGAGGAAAAGCTTCTGGAAGCAGAGAAAGATAAACACAACACAGAGGAGCAGAAGAGGAGAGCCCTGGCCTCATTAGAGGAACAGGTATATTACAGTTTCTTCAACATTTAGTAGTCGCTTCTCCACATTTGATCTTCTGAGCACTATATTGCTGGTCAGTTTAATACAAGTAAAGAAAACTTTCTTTTTGTTTTGTGACTGTTAGATGAACAGTCTGAGAAGGAGTCTCAGCAGCGCTCAGGCTGATCACCAGGCAGTGCTACAGCAAGTGGCAGTCGCTGAAGCCCAACAGCAGCAAGCTCTACAAGACAGTCATGAGCAGGTAAGAAGCTATCAGCATTTAATGTAGAGGAATTAGGGATGTACATTTTTTTTCTCTTACTGATAGCTGACTCTTCTTAACGTATCATTAACTAACTAGATTAGTGCCTTGGGTGCTCAAACGCCAGCTGCTGTGTAAAGTGCAAAACAGGCGTTCTCCATTCACCAGTGCCGTAGAGCAGAGTTCACATATTTTGCTGGCCACCTGCTAATTGGAGTGAAGGGGGTTTCGCCCTGGTGTGAGAAAAAACTTAGTTGGCGGGTCACTAAAGATTGGCTTACCTTTAGGGTGGACCAGCTATCACTTTTTTGTTTTTGCTCAGCTTTTTACATTTTAATATATATTTCAACGGTTTAACTAATAGCATTAATCTGTCAACATGTGTATTGTTGGTTAACCTTTAATTGTTAACATCCCTCAGAGGAATATGACTATGATCAGTTTGAATTTATCGTGAAAATGTCCCTGATACAGTCACATGTTAAAGTAATTAAAATATCCTGTTCTAATGATCACCATTTGGTTCCTTTTATGAAATGGAGAAAGCTCCCTTGGAGTAAACTTGCAAAAGCCTCCATTTCTTCATGTTCACATTTTACCCATAGTATTTGACATAGTATGGATTTTATTTTATTTTTAAATATTGCTTATGTATTTAAAATAATAAGCTGATTTATTGAGAGCAGAGGTTCATTACCTTACATCTTGTTATATCATGTCAAACAAATATAGGTCTCCCTTTTCTGATTACCTCTGAGTGATCCCAAAGCATGTTGAAACATGTACAACCTCCCATTTATATATCTCAGACATCTAGAATAACTTTCAACCAGACGTCATGTTGGATCAGATGGTGAAAATACTGAAATGTATTTTGTCAGGTTTTCCAACTAGCATGTTCCAAGACCACCCTTTTTAAAAAAAGTAGAATAAGCTTATTCCAATTAGTTAGTGCAGCTCCAGTAATTAATTGCATCAAAATTGCCTCTGTACTTCGATGATATTACTTGCAATGATTCTGTCAAATCGTCTTTCCCATTTCTTAGGCTAAGCTGGCACTTGAAGCGCAAGACAAGTATGAGCGGGAGATGATTCTGCATGCAGCCGATGTAAAGGCCCTGCAAGCTGCTAAGGCTCAGGCCGTGCAGGCCGTCGAGCTCAGACACCAGCTGGATGAGAGAGCCCAGAGAGTCAGCGCAGAGCTGCTGGAGGCCAGGGTCTCCTGGGAGGAGCAGGAAAAGATCCTTAAGGTGATTTGATAGAAGTACAGGTGATGGCAAGACGGGATTGGATATAATAAATTGGAGTTGGAAACAAAAATATTTATTTCAGGGGCATTTGATTTTAATTTATTGGTTTTGTCCAACGACTCATGATATTTAAAATGAACTTTTCTTGAAGCAATTCTTTCAATTGTAATATCTTTGCTCGCATTATAGGAGGAGATGTCAAAGATGGAGATCCGCTATGAGGAGTTGCAGAGGCAGAACACCCTTCTGCATGAGCAGATCCAAACAATGAGCAGCAAGATGGCTGACAAGTTGCAGCGGGCTGCCAATGAGAGTCCTTTGAACATCTCCCTTACTGAGGAGGGCAAATCTCAAGATCAGGTCCTTGAGATTCTCAGGTAATGCTTGTTTATGCCAAATTACATAATCCTTTCGTGTAGTCGAGAAGCCTTGCAATTATGCTGCTCCCTGTGGTCTTGTTCGTGTCCTTCCACGTTCTCCGCTATCTTTGATACCCTCGTTTGTTTTTCATCAAAGGTTTGTGCGTCGAGAGAAAGAGATTTCAGAGTCTCGTTTTGAGGTTGCCCAAGGGGAGAGTTTGCGTTACCGTCTGAGGGTGGAGCATCTGGAACGAGAGTTGAAGGAGGTGCAAGACAGTTTGAGTGCTGCAAAGGAGAGAATGCAGGTGTGTTTTTGTCCACACGTAAAAGATTGTCATGCCCACTGACGAATCGTATCTGTGAATTCTTATAATTCAATTGAGTTGGAAGATTTTTCCTGGATATTTTACCGATTTGCTCACTTTGACCGCACATTGAGATGTGCGGTCAAGAACCGTTTACTTAATGAAATACATGAGTCTAACCTGACCTCTAAGAATCATACTTGGAGGTACCACATGTGACTTAAGGCCCAATGCTAATCCTACTTAGGTGACAGCGAAGACCCTGGCTCAGCATGATGAACTGATGAAGAAGACTGAAACAATGAGCATCCTGATGGAGACCAACAAGATGCTGCGAGAGGAGAGGGACAAGATGGAGCAAGAACTGCACCAAACCCAAGCTAAGGTTTCTGTTGTGTTTCATCAAATAATGTAGTCTGTGCTCTCCTTTGATATGCTATGCTCCAATAATATCCTTTTTTGTCTGCAGAATTTGTAAAATGATACACTCTGGGTTTTTGAACACTTTTAGTCACTTTACTTCTAAATCCACTACATTATTCTGGTATTACAAGCCGTTACATTTTCAAAAGATTTTCCTGAGTGACCTCCAAATCCAGAAGTTTTCAGCACATCGTCTTTGTATTTCAGGTACAAAAGATGGAGTCGGACATCATGCCACTGCAGCAGGCCAACTCTGAGCTGAGTGAGAAGAGCGGCATGCTGCAGGCGGAGAAGAAGATACTTGAAGAGGAGATCAAGCGATGGAAAGCTCGAACCCAGGTCAGTGAATAATGCTGCTCGTAAGAAGTAGAAATGCATCTGCCATCAGAAAAGCAGAGATGACTATTTATTCCTAATGTTTTATCATTTTACACCACTGGACAAACCTTTTCTCATTATTTTAGAATTTGGTGAGCCAGCAAAAAGATTCAGACCCTGAAGAGTACAAGCGTCTGCACTCTGAGAAGGAGGCCAATCTCAAACGCATTCTGCAGTTCACTGAGGAGAGCACCAGACTTAAAGCAGAGGTGGCCAGGTGAGGCATTAGAAATGTAAAACATTTTTACCAGGATATTAATGTTTTCTCCCGTATTGAACCCTACCAGTTCTTTTTCTGTCACTTTAGCATTAATTTTCACATGCTCTTAATTTCTGTTTTAAGGACTAATAATCTAACAACATCTCTGCAAAGTCAGATGCAGAACTTGCGTGACAATATGAGTAAGATAACTGATGAGAGGAATAAGCTGAAGAAGGAAATGGACACCAAGAACCAGGAACTCCAAGAGAAAGTACGAACTATCACTCAGGTCAAGAAGATTGGACGCCGCTACAAGACTCAGTATGATGAACTCAAGTTGGAACATGACAAGGTGAGAGCTCGGTAGTTTATCCCACTGCTTTACTCTTAATATCAAATTATCAAATTGTATGGCTGTATTGTTCGATTCAATCCCTTTTGAACAGTTGCCCAAAGCCACCTCTGTTGTGTTGGTTTGAGCATCATTTTTCATACTGTGTTTCCTCTAGTTGGTAGCCGAGGCTGCAGCAGGCCCATCCCAAGAAGAGGAGGCTCGTCAAGCCTCAGTTCAGGAGCTGCAGAGCCTCCGAGATTCTCTGAACCAGGCAGAAGCCAAGACCAGAGAGCTGGAAGGACAGCTAGAGAACAGCAACAAGGTCAAGCTACAAGTCACAATAGTTTCAGCCAAGACCTTTGACTAAACTGTCCATTTTAGACTCGGGACTAGTGTACATAGACTTATATTTGGGAGGGAGTCCATGTACACTAATCAGTTAACACAATCACATAGCTTGTGTAGTTGTATCATTAATTGTATAAATATTCTTGAAAAGAGGCAGTGCTTTCCCAAATATGCTTGCCTTTTATACAAACATTCATTAGTATGATGTCTTCCTTACCTATGACAGGTGGTTACAGAGCGTGAGACTGAAGGGCGTAATGCCCAGGAACAGTCATCCAGGCTGCAGACAGAGCTGACCAGGCTAAGGCAGGAGCTGCATGATAAGGCTGCTCATGAGGACACACTGAGACAGCAGATGACTGACAAAGAGGACAAAACCAGGAAGGCCATCGTCTATGCCAAGCAGAAGATCAACCAGCTCACAAGTGAGAGGGTGTCCCTCATATTGCAACCAATAGACCTATGATAATGCACATCTTCTATTTGCCCTCATTGTACTGTTGCTTATTTGTTTTATTTGAATCTCAGACTGAAATGATTTATGTCCAGGCACCAAAGACCAGCTGCATAAAGACAACGAGGAGCTAAAGCAACAGCGCGAGGAGCTGGAGGTGCGAGTGAGCGCTCTCAAGTCTCAATACGAGGGCCGTCTCAGTCGACAGGAGAGAGAACTGAGAGACCTGCGAGGTCAACAGGAGAGGCAAGAGCAGAGGGATGAGCCACCTGAGGCAGGTCCCTGTAAGGTGAGTCTGCTTTAAAGTTTTCACAAGCCAGGCATTAGTGTATATTTTTTATTTTGTACCGTCAGCCAAAGTTTAAAATATGGCAATTGGTAATATGCAGTGCAATAAGTAGCAAAGTAGATATTGTTAAGCTTCACACGACGCAGGTTTTCTAAAACATGACCGTTAACGTCTGTTTTTCATGTGTAAATGTTTGTTTGAAATCAACTTTTCATCAATGTAAACATCTGGCTGTTACTAGAGCCAGAGATCCTTTGCGCAGAGTTTCTTGCTTCTATGGAACAACTGCTCATCTGTGGGCAATGTCTTGACAAAGATATTTGCCAAGTTAATTAGATGGGATCAGACGGTCAACTTCCTGATGTCTAAAAGGATATCAAGTGACATTGTTGCAAGTTTGATGAAACTACAGTGTCATGACTAGGCATCTTGTTTTGTTTCCATCATGATTTTTGTCTTTCTGTCCTGATGTTCAGACCCAAGAGCAGCAGAGGAGTACAGAACAGAGGCAGATCAGTCTGAAGACGACCCCAGCTGCAGACAGGGGAAGGTACGATACGCAACCACTAAAACTGCATATTAGTTTATAAGTCCACTGCAGTGCAACGCGCATATATAGTATAAGTGAACACATACTTTTTTCCAGCAGTTCTGGGATCCTCTTTAGTACACTTGCTGGGGACTTGTTCAAGACTTTCTTATATGAAATGTTCATAAATAGGGTCATTAGTCATGTCCTGATTTTTGTCTCAATCAGTGCCAGCACATCTGAGCCTCCAACTGCCAACATTAAGCCAACACCTGTGGCTACATCAAGCAAGCAGCCTGTCAATCCGGGGAACAAACCCACCCCGAGAGCAAGCATCAGGCCCATGATTACCCCAGCGACTGTACCCACCCCAACTCCCACAGCTACTGTGATGCCCACCACACAGGTGGAGACCCAAGAAAGTAAGTTTACTTATAGACTTAAAGTTTCAATGTGGGAAACCAGCCAAAGGACTATTGTCCCTCAAGATGAATTTAAAATAAATATTCTAGTAAAGGTATTGCTTCACAAATGACCTTTCCTGTGTATGTGTGTTTTAAGTGTCATTAATGCAGTTACAGTCTTGATGAAATGCTGAATCTATTTTCCGCTAACTTATTTCCCCTACAGCCATGCAGTCTACTGAAGGCCCACCAGTGGAGCATGTGACTGTGTACGGCAGTGCCAGCGGCTCGGTGCGCTCTGCTAGCCCCAACGTCCAGACCACTTTAACTAGCCCCATGCTGACCGTGCAGCAGACCCAGACGCAGGCCACGGCATTTGTCCAACCGACTCAACAACAAAGTATGACCCATACAGAGCCAGCCAATCAGGAGCCACTAACCATGGTCATTGAGGCAACACCTAGCTCGCAGGTGGAATGGCCTTCAACTTCCTCCTCGGTCTTTGGAACTGGTAAGACACTTTTTTTTTAGGTGTGTGTGTGCTTTTTATATATGGAATAGCAATACCTGTTCATTATAATGCTGTATTTTGGTAAGATATTAGGATCGGAGATGTGCATTTTGACGAGATACTGCAGAGGTGTATTTATGTACATGCATATGCTACATACATCTAGTATGAGCCATGTTGAGTTTCCCTTTTAGACATGGTGTGGTTTTAAAAGTATTTTCATAATGCCGTATCTCTAGTTTCAGCAACGCCAGGAATCTCCTCCATGTCAAAGAGGCCTCGTGAGGAGGAGGAGAGTGCCACCGTGGTCACTGACACAGAGTCCACCCAGGAGGATACCTCCAGGCTTCCTAACCCTAAAAAGCTGCGTATCATTCAGAGAGTGGGTCCAGAGGTGAGGAGAGGGAGCACATGGAAATCTTAATGGGTGTTTTTAATTATCTGAAAACTGGTAGTTATGGCATGACCATGTGTTGTCCTCAGGAGGAGGTGCTGGTGGAAGACAGTGCTGAGGCTGAGGCGGTGGTGCTAACAGACAGTCAAGATGGTGCAGAAGCAAGCCAGGTAGGCCATCACCTAATATCTATCTCTATCTCTGTGACTGAGCCCGGCAGTACTTCTTTGTACTACATATCTTGCACATTTTCATGGAAGTCATTACTTTTCAAAGAGTGTAGATGAGTAATATGCATGTTGTTCATAGTGTCCATTGTTCTGCCCTGCAGACGGAGGACTTTCCAGTTCTGGAGGAGGAAGATGAGGGTGCATCCTCCCAGTGCATCATGATAGAGCAAGAGATTACCCTGACCCAAAGTGACTCTCCTCACCAGCTTCGGCAGGAAGTCATCGTCATAGTAACGGACACAGAGAGTGATGATGACCAGGAAGAGGATGAAGAAGAAGAGCAGGTAGGAATTTTAGGTCAAGTATTTTAAAAGGCAGTGTAAAGTGGAATTGGCCACTCGGCCCATAACCTTGTCTTTTTAAAAGTTGTGTTCAACTAATGATTTGATCACTGTTCAATGTAGGACTATGAAGAGGAAGAGGAAGAAGAGGAGGATGAGGAGGAAGAAGAGGATCAGGAGGAAGATGACGGAGAGATGGGGGAGGAAGGAGAAGACAGTAACGAGGGGAGCGGAGACGGCAACGAGGCTTACGAAGAAGACGAAGCAGAGGTTCGAGTGACACATCATGTATTCAGTTACAACATTGACCTGATCTACACACACACACACCTTTTGCATCTTGTACACCACGTTAACCCTTCCCACTCTTTCAGCGAGAGATTTATGTGCATTTTCCAGCTCTCAGACTCAGTTTTTCCACACAGTCTCGCTTCAATTGCATTTTGTCCCTGTGTCGTAACTTTCTGTCTTTCATAAAAGCGGCGTGTGTTGACTTTAGATGTTTACCGTTGAACATGTTCAGAAGGATGAGTCAGTGTCTGCATAAACTGTAGATGTCATAATGAGACATTTTAGACAGAGGGTCGTCCTCAGCAGATCACCAGGTTTTATAACATTTCCATATCGTAATATTTCTAATATGTTTCTAGTTGTTTTTAGACTGAATCCTGTAAACCTGGATGGAAAGTAAAAAACATTAATACAAATGATCACTGAATATTATTATATTTTTTAATTTTATTTTTTAAACCAACTAACACATGAAATAATACTCAACTTATTGGGCAACTCTTATTGTTGAATTTAAATCTTAACATGCCCACTCTGTATCAAGAAAAGAGTCCAGAGTATAATAAAATGTAATTTCAGGCTTCCAGCTGATCCTTAAAAAGGATCTTAGAGCTGGGAAGTACGATTTTTCATTGGCAAAGAAAAAATAGTCCCAGGTTTTTCCATTGTAAAATCTCCAAATTTTGGAAATTTTTTATAATTTCCCCAACTGCCTCTCGCAATTAAGTCACGCAGATCCTGAATTAAACGGTAAAAGCGTTAAAATAGATTTGTCTGATCTGAAGTTGTTTTTGCTTGCTGACTGTGGGTTCTGTACTCAACATTTTAAAATAATGCATATTGAAGTACAGTAATGTTTTTACTCATTATTTCTGGCCTTTTCTAAAGGGCATCTTTGTCCATATAGGGAACATTTGAATCATAATCTCTATGTGGTGCTCTGCCATTACATCCTGGCATCTATAGTGTGTGGGAACCATCCCATAACATGCTTCCTCCAATTCGACCAGTCTTTTCATCTTCCCATTCCCTCGTTTTTTTTTTTTACTTAACTTTTTTTTATTTGCCCCTGTAGAACTTGTATAAAATCTCCTTGCGGCCCCCTTTTCTCTTACCACCAATATATTTAATATTTTCTTTGTACTTTCTTTTCTCAGGGAGCTGATGTAACAGACCCGGGCACAGAGACAGAAGAGAGTTTGGGGGCGTCTGACTCCACCCAGAGGCCAGCAGATTCCCAGACACCCAGCTGTAAGATCCAGGAAACCTTGTCAAATTCACATGCGTAGATCCACCTCAGACTCTCCACATGCGCTCATAAACTGTCCAGCCACTTAATTAGATTATCAGACACTTGACGGTGACTGAAAAAGATGTAATATGTTGTTGTCTGTTTTGAAGGGATGAGTGGTGCGTGTGTGTGCCAAAATAAAGGTCCTTTCCAACAAGGGTTGCTTTTCTTTGAAAATTAAAGAAGGTAATATCACTGGGGGAACAATTTAAACTCAACTTTAGTACATTAGACCGACGAGGATCTCATGATAAAAACATACAATAGTGGTTTCATTATGGAACCAGACAGATTCTCAATTTGTTCCCAATATGAACCTTTTTGAAAGGTACACATTTAAAAAAAAATTGAAGATTAGCAATATCTTGAATATTCATTATCTGCTACAAATTTGTTGACGTTAACTGTTATTTCTGCTTTTCTTATTTCTTCTTAATCATCCAAGTCTACAACTTTTAGATTCCAGAAATGATTGAATAACAAGCAAATTGGTTGGGTTTTCATAAGTATTTTATAAACAATTTGTTCTGATCTAATATATCAAATAAAACAGCCCTGTTTATTTGAGTATAATCTACTGTTTCAGTTGACGGTACGATGGAGGCATACTCTACAGAACAACCCATCACAAGCTCTGGTACACGGTTGCCCCAGTCGCCACGAAGACCAACACATCTGCTGCCCTCTCGCCTGAACATTGCCCCGACATCAGAACTGGGACCACCTGCTCAGGTTCAGGTATGAAGGAAGAGTATTTTGACCCTCAGTAAGAAACGGATATGCATAAATACCAGCATTACTTTTTTGAAAATGTGTTTTGTTTTTCTGATCTTCAAATTTTGTATCTTTTTTAATGTTATCTCGATGTGTAGATCGCCAGCGCTGCTAATCAGTTCTGTAAAATCTAACTTCGCAGCGTATCCCTGTTCGTCGCCAGTCAGTTGGCAGAGTCCCAACGCTCACTCCCGGGGTGCCAGTCAGTTCCGTAAGTCCGTTCATTATGTCATTTGCACAAATGTCAGTACGAAACTTTACTCCTGTGTTTGTATTCAAGACTTCCTGTCATCTCTTCCTCTGCAGCAGCACTTCTTTGATGATGATGACAGGATGGTTCCCAGCACTCCCACTCTGGTGTTGCCACAGCGCTCCGATGGTTTTGACCAGACAATCCAGTAAGTCTCAGACCAGGAAGTCAGAATGCCTGTGAAATATGTATAAGTGACTCTTAAAACGTTCATACAGGCCTCTCTACGTTATGGTCTTGGACATGTACCTTTTTGAATTTCATTGTCGGGGGCTTGAGTGAATATTAAGATGTTATTTATATTAAAAGAAAAAGTGGGGGGGAAAGCACCTAAAGTACCTTGAATTGCCATCACTGCTGTCTTAAGGCACTGAATGACTGTTTTCTGTTTGTCAGTTCTCCCCAAGTAGCCGGTGTGCCTCGCTTCAGGTTTGGTCTCTCGGACGACGTGCCACAGACCAGCTCCTCCTCACACTCGGACCTGGGACAGCTCGCCTCACAAGGAGGTACTCCACTCCAACATGTTGTGCAGAGTTACAGTTTATGTAAAACAGCTTTAAACACCCCGCCAGCTAACTGCAACAGAAAGAGGCTCTTAAATTCCCCCAGAACATTAATGTTTTTATTCTCTTATTTTCTTGTCTTCAGGTCTTGGGATGTATGAGAGCCCCTTGTTCCTAGCGACTCATGAAGAGGAGTCTGGTGGACGCACCGTTCCCACCACACCGTCACAGGTTTCAGCACCAGGTAGCTGTTTCTTTTGGTCTCAGTCCGTCTGATATGAAGGGATCTGTTCAGTTTATCTATAGACCCGCTCTTTTCATCGACGTATTCTGTTTACAGTTTCTGAAAATTGGCAGCTGGATGGAAATTGTCTGATTTTGGAGTGCTACCCTATGCTACAACCAAATCAGTGAGTGTATCTTGTGCTTCTCGTCCAGTAACTATCTTCTCAGAGGTGGCTCAGTCTGACACCACCAGTGAGCACGCCTCCCAGTCGGTTCCCATGGTGAGCACTTCCACACCAGGCCTGGTACCAGGAGCAGCCGGCACAGGGGAGGACAGAGACGACGTCTTCCTGGAGCCAGACACTGATAGGTGAGGCTCTGCTTTTTGTCAATCTTTTCATGTTTTCTTTTTCTGCTGTTGGAATTCAGATGTCGAGCAATCTGCACATTTTCTCCCGCCTGTCAACTGCAACATTAATTATTTTTTCCCATGTAGGCTCTAAACCTGATGTGAAATGTGACCATTTCTTTATTTACTGAAAGTCTGTTCTCGCCTACGTTAGTATTTAATCAAAAAAGTTAGCAGGTTTATTATAAGTGCATCTTGTGCTATTTCTTTTCTTTTCTTGCATTCATGGTTTATACAAGGGATTTTAAGACTACATGACCTGATCAATTGTATCAGATCCAATGCATGTTGTTTTGTTGGTCTGTTTATTCCAGACCCAGTGCAGAAGTATTGTTAGATCCAGTGGTCTTGCAGGGAGATTTAGAGGAGCCAGGCCAGCAATCTGACAAGGCCTGCCTCCCCTCCACCAGCCAGGAGCCCTCTTCCAGCTCTGCAGGTACAGTGTAGCCACGTGGCTATGAATGACAATTTATCTGTCTTTTAATTAGTGTTGAGTTCTGATTGCTGTGTTTTGTTTGTGTTCCCAGATACAAGCAGTGCACCACCTAAATCATCTAGACCTGGATCCAGCAGACAGCTGCAGCGCTGGCCAGAACACCGCGGTGGCCGCATGAAGAGGGGAGGTATGTTTGCAAACCCACACAATGGGTGGCGATGGCGCTAATACTCAGTTTTCATATCCTGTTTTGTGGTTGAAGATGCTCTTCATTTTTGTTCTCTTCATATAGAGAATGTTGATCAGCTTGTCGTATCAAACCAGTCTTGTTTGACAATGCCAATAAGTTTGCTTCCAAATTGCCAGCATGCACAACGTGCTGCTGTTTTACAGATTTTGTGTTTTCACATCAAAATCAGCAGCCTGTAAGGTGTCCAGGTGGCCTAGGGGCTCAAGTCCGGTCAGGGACTATTCTTGCATGTCATTCCACATGTCGTATAAAGACCTAAAATACAGAAATAAATACTTAAGTAAAAATCTGCAGCATAAACCTGCTGGAATCACACTTAGTATCCATCACACACTGATTCCAATAAACAGAAGGCTTCCCACACTTCTTAAAGCATACTGCCGTATATTATGAATCAGATCTAAATGTACAGATTTCAGATTTTTAATAAGATATTAATCCTATAAATATAATTTTTTGGAAGTTGTATGCCTGACAAATAGTACTACGTCAACCTAAACTGATCTTTGTCTCTTTATTCGCTAATTCGTCATGCACATTAATTGCTGTCCACCGCTTACAAATCACATTTTCTAAGATAATCCTTTATGCTGACCAACCAACCGTCATAAAGTGCACACAAATCCTGGTAAAGCATTTGTTTCATTTGAATTACCAGTCACAGCATTTAAAACATTTTGGTGGGTTATAATTCAATTTAATGTAGAATAACAGAGGAAACACTAATTGTTTTACATTTGATACACATGTTATCAGTATAGAAGGCTGTGATTAAACAACAATACTTTATCTCCCAACAGGTGGATTTCCTTCTCGGGGTGTGCATGGGAGACGATTCGCGAGATGAAGCACCAGTCAGAAAACTTGGGAATCGTGACCGAAGTTTTCCATCCAGTTTTCCAGTCTGTTCAAATTCTATATTCATCTATGGTAATGTTCACTTGTTTCAGACACCTGATTTTAGATTAGCTTATTTTGTACCTTCAGTCCATGCTGAAGCGGTTTGTTTTATGAATAATGTAATAAACTTTAAAGCTGTAAGACAACCTGTATGTGATACAACTTTCCTTCATCTCACACTCTCTCTGAGCATTTCAAGAAGTCTTTGCTCTGAGGTGACGCGTTGGCTTTAGGAACAGGAATGATGGGATGTCCACTATCCATCCTCACATTGTAGGATGTGGCTGCAGAAGAAATGGAATGGTTCAATTAGCATTTTGATTTATGGATTGTGTGTGTATGTATGTGTGTGTATATGTATATATATATATATATATATACATATATATACACACACACTAATATCACTGCAGGGAACAATTTAAACTCAACTTTAGTACATTAGACCGACGAGGATCCCATGATAAAAACATACAATAGTGGTTTCATAAGGGATTTTTTATATATATATATATATATATATATATATATATATATATATATATATATATATATATATATATATATATATGAGGGTGCTCAAATAGTCCTGACCTCAGAGTTTTAAGAACATTAAATTTGACAGCTTTTGGTTTACGAGACACTAACACCCTCCTCTTGCTTAAATAGTGAAATGTTTTTCTCAGACAGGAATTAGTTTTCTTTAGAGTATCATTCGAATGCAATATTTGACTGGTTCCTCCATTTGAGCTGTAGGTAAAAGGACACCGCCCTAAATGACCTTTACATCTGCCTAATACCCCGACCCACCCTGACACACATGGTCTTAGTTAGGCGTCTCAGACATGATGGGAATAAGGCTAAACGTCTTAAGTGCAGACAGACAAGTTTAGAACATTGTGTTCTTTTGAAGAGGAGCAATTACATTTTGTGAAGGAAGAGAAAATACAAAACAAACTTTTATATCCGTACCCAGCTTGTTAGGAGCTAATAAAAAATAAGGCAAGAAGTTTCTTTCATAATTGACTAAATACATTTGAACAAAAACCCTAACCCACAGAGCTTGAAACTATATTTTGTTCTCCAACACATTTCCTTAATACTAGACTTATTTTAGAGGAAATCTCTTAAAACCAAACTGAATCAATGACTTACATCTTGAGAAGACGTAGTATTTGTATCTCTCTGGAGTTCTGATGCTCGGCACGGACACAGCAGCTGTGATGGTGGAGGGGAAACCTCTCCAAGTTCGGATGTTGACTACTGGCTCTAGAAAAGACACTGGAACCAAAATAGTTACTTTATATACTCTTATCAATATGTCATTTAAAATGTATTTTTTCACATTTCTCCTAAACATCACAAACCAAAAAAACAGCTGTCCCATAAATGGTACACGGGCAACCTTTTTCCACTTCAAATATTTACAAGATGGACTTCGCTGCCCTTCTCCCCGACACAAAAGGATGACTCACTTTTTCAAAGACCTCATTTGTTGGAACGCTAAATTACACGTGAGTTTATGTAAATCTGTTCAAATGCTCACTGTTGTATTTATACAGGAATCTGTCATTATTAAAATTAATGTATGTTAAAATGGTTCTTGTCCTGTTTGCATTTTTCATTTTTCATTCTTTGAGTACCTGCTTGTCGAACCATTCGGTTGCGGACGGTGTAAACAGCGTGCTGGACTTTCCTGCCACATGTTTGACTGGTGCCAAACTGGTATGAATATTTCTGCACCGATCCCCCTGGAAGAACCAATCGAGAGTCCATTTCAGAATGTATTTGCACGTCTAAATTATTTACATGATATAAACAGTATTTAATTATTACAAATAAAAATGTTTTACACAGGAAAAAAATACAATAATAAAAAAATCAATAAAGAAACTGAAAATGATTAGTAAGCTTGAGTAACAGCAGTGCATCACCTCTCTTAAAGAAGTAAACTGACTCTCTCCTCCTCTGGAACTGAGGCACAGACAGAGCAGCTGTGATTTGACCTCGAAGCCCATCAAAACCTGCTTCAATGGCCTTTGGATAGTTGCCATCCAACGCATCATTTTCAAATCTCCAGTACTGGGATCCCTGCAAAGGTCACAATCGAAACATTAAAAGTCAAGCACCAAAAATAAGACGGCTCAAGAGGAATTGTGAGTTTAATGAACAGCCAGGATAATATATTTCTGGCATCCTGATACAGTGCAAAGGGTCTCGCCCATGAAATCCTTTAAATTCAGATTTGTCAAATTCACTCTGGTTTTAGATCGAATGAATATACCTTGAAAATATAGGTTTTGCCTTGGCAGTTGCAGCGGGTGAACGCAGTGTCGATTGGGGAAGGGACGCCCCACACTTGTGTGATGCCACGAGCCGGACCAGGCACCATGTATTTGTCCAGAAGCCAGAAGTAGTGACCTTAAAAAAAAAAAAATCAATGCAGGAATATAAAGATGTAATAGCACTCATACGCGGAGATATGATTTGAGTTGATTTCTGGGGCCGATGTTTCTTTTATAAGGAACTGCTAACAACTCAAACTGAAAATATTGTATTAAAAGAAAAAATCGAAAAAGATTTCACTTTTCACTTCTCTTTTGTATATTAATAGAATAACGTAACTTGTAAAGCTGCCTGACTGGCACTAACCTCTAAAAACCACCATTGTGCCGTTCCTTAGCGTGGTGACTGCACCGACCGGCCGCCCACTACACAGATTGGTATCGTTTCTGTCATCTAAGAAAAAGGACACAATTTATTAGTAAAAACATCTGTTTGGATAAACAATCACAATCACAGACAGGTTACTGGGTGTTAATTGTAATGTGCCCCAGAAGCTGTAATAATTCCTTTCCATTCTTTAAAGTATCTAAGTTTTATTTAAAAGTGCTTGATTATTTACGGAGAGGGAAAACAGCCGCCTCTGTCACTTAATATAGTGTAGCTACACTTTAAAGGAAGCTCTGTGGACCCAGAGGCATAATGGCAAAACCACAAGCTCATAAAGCAGGCTGAGAACAGTAATAAATATGTACCAGAAAATAGAGCCCTCCCCTTTTGCAATAGTGTTAGACTACAAACTTGATATCTTCAAAAACCTACAAGGACGACATTTCAGTCCTCAAACTGACATTTCTCCTCTCAGAGTCGCATCATTCACCTTTGAGTGTATTTGGTTTCTATGAGTGCTGTGTTGAGAATCTGGACCAAGAACCTTTCTTACCTGCTTGGTAGTCTCTAGGGTCACCTGTGTTGAGAGTTTGTGCAGTGTCCAGAGGCTTAGTCTCAGGTTTGGAGCTGGGTTTAACTAGAGTCGGTTTAGTTGGCGATGGCTTGTATGGGTCTGGTTGGTCCTGGGGTTTTGAGGTGACTTGGGATGGTGCGGGTTTGGTCGGGTCTGGAGTGACATTGAGTGGATGAGCAGTGGTTATTCCTGGTGTCACTTCCTCTGTAGTGTCAGGCTGCACTGCATCTGTGGATGAGGGAATGTGGGTCGTCAGGGCATCAAGCTCTGGCAAGTCCCCGTTCCCCTCTGGAGAAGCACTGGGTGGAGGATCTTCAAGGTCTGCCGGAGAAGATGAAGGGCCTGTAGTGACATCCGGTTCGTTTGAAGTGGTTGCCTCAGGGATGGTTGTCGGGTCCAGTGTTGAGGCCGGGATGGTAGTGACCTGAGAGCTTTCTGGGACTGTGGAGGAGGCCTGTGTGGGTCCTGTGGAGGCTGTTTCTGATTGGGTTGTTACCTCTGGTTCAGCAGAGGGGCCTGCAGTCGGATCCACAGAAAGAATGTCATCCTCAAGCTGTTCTTCTGCTGTCTCAAGCTCTGGGGTGTTGGCTGTGGGAGAATACTCTGTTTGTGGTACTGAGGTTGGAGTAGGCTGGTTGGAGACATGGTCAGCTGCTGTTGTGGGCTGAGGGAGAGTTGTTCCCGGGTCGGATGAGCTGGTCGGATCTATGGCAACTGGAGGAGGACCGACATGATTATGAACTCAACACCAGTAAGAAGCATGTTTTTAAAAAAATCATCAAATTAAGGACAGCTTGTCCAGATTGGTGGCAAAGTAAAAGACACCTGAATATATATGTAGAGAAACATACATGAACGTAAAGCATGTAATTGATCATCCTCCACACATCACCCTTCAGTGAAAATGTAACTAGCACAAACCAATGACGAGAATAAGACATATCCAAGATGTGAAAATGTCTGCATTGTAGTTGTCTAAAATGTTTTATAAACAAAAATGTTGATTTAGAATGAATGTGTTTTGCTGTAAAAAAGTAAGAAAATCAATATGGTGAATATGGTTTTGTCTTTCTAGTCACAAGAATTACACATATATTGTCGAGTCTTGGATCAACATGTTAAACACAGCTCTCTTCATGTTGTTTATTATTCTATGTATGAGCGCCTGCCAGGTAGTCCCTGGATATCACGTACTTGTGCTCTCAGTGGGGGCCTCCTCAATGGTGGGGTAACGTGTGGAGGGGTTGTCATCAGTCTGTGTTGGTTTGTTGTCTGAGATAGTTGTTTGTGTCTGAGGGAAGACTGTAAATGTCTCTGTACCGAACTCCAGAGTATCTGGATCCTGGATGGGTTCAGTAGGAATGGGTTCAGTAGGAATGGGATCCAGAGGGTCAGCTGTATCCCATCCGTAGTCACTGGTGCTCTCTGGTATTGGACTGTCCTCCGGGTCCTCCACTTCATACTTGGTAAACTCGTCATTGGGAAACATCTGGTTGTTCATATCTAGAGGAATTGGGAAAAAGATGCACGCCTGGATGTCACACTCGTGGAACTTTACCGGATTTGGACTGACCAGTGGAATCACATGGTCATCTGTGGCAAAATTTAAATATTAAAATATAAGATAAATTGGCATTCTTCTCAGTTTTTTTCCAGCATTTGTTTTCTTGAGCATGTACGTCAATGACAATCCAGACGGAAATGTCACAACATGTCTTCCTCCTGAGAGAGAAGTAACACAGATGCAAGAGTATCACCACCCACAAAACTATTCAAAGCCAACTACTGAAAAAAATCCTCCAAGAAAATGTTCTGTCATCCTTTCTTGGCTTTATGTGGTGCTTTCCTCTCCTGTGACTGAGCCTGTGCCCGTAACCCTCCTACTCACTCATGGCCACATTGCTTCCTTGTGTTTCTGTTGGCCGGTGGGGCTTGTGCTCTTGGCTTGTTCTGGTGAGACTTGGCCCCGAAAGCAAACCACAGCAACAGAGCCCCAGTGTGGTTGTCAAGCGTACACATCTTTCTGCCATCTTCCTAACGTATGCCTTATTAAAAATACTTATCATTGAAGTAATCTCAAACAAATGATCATTGTTTTTTTGTCTTTGGAATCCAGCAGCAACTATTTGAGATGTGAAATAAAGTCCTTGAGTAAATGTCATAGTCACCTTCGTCGTTTCCCTCGCTGAATAGAGAAGGCTCTGTTGCTTCATTCAGAGTCGGCTCTGTACGAATGTTCATGAATAAAGGTTAAAGAGTTAAACCTGTGAAAAACAATTTGCCTTCAATCATCTGAAATGATAATTGATACATGGCAGTGCAACTGAGAAGGGTGAAGCCACGACTTCAGCAAATATCACGGTGATGCTAGTGCGAACAAGACTGGCAGGGAATTCTGTTGAGTTTACCTGCAGAAAACACACACACACCTACACACACACACACACACACACACATTCTCACACACACACACACACACACACATATATCGAACCATGCTGACTTTGTTAGACAAGGCTTACCCTCTGCGTCACAGTGGAGTTTGTGATCTGAACAACACTGCTTGAATTTAGAGCAGTCAGAGTCGCAGCTACACAGCCGGCCTCTTTTGAAGCTTTCTCCACATCGTCCTTTACATGAGTTTTCTGTTGCACACAAACACAACATGACGACACAGTGCTGATTAATTTAAATGGATATGATTATTTTGTTATTCATTTGAAACATTAAGGCAGTATATGAATTGTGGCTCTCTTCAGGACTGAGGATTGATAGAAAAGATATTGTACAAACTGTATATATTGTACAAAACATGAAAACCACATTGGATGAGTTACAATTTCAGGTACTGCTGGTATGTCAGAAGGGGGAAATTCTCACTTGTGGTGCATTGAGATTCGAAGTCTTTGCAGCACTCTCCATAAGACAGGCAGTTGTAATCACACTGACACATGGAGCCCCTGTAGTACTCACCACCACATCGACTTTTACAGCCTGCTATTTATGAGATAGTGCACATGGAAACAGAAAATGTCAGAGAGGGATATAACAACACCTGTGCGTAATCTTCTGTCCAATAGGACATATTGTGTAAATGACATGCAACTGTGCCAGAAATTGATTTCTAAAGTCGTGACAAACACACAGTCATATGTTCCTCCCTGGTAAAAGATTATTAACAGAATAAACAGTACAAGAACAGAACCCATCCTGGATACTCACCAGAAAAGTCCTTCATTAAAAAACACATTCAGAATACTGAATAATACATTTCAGTTAAATGTTTCTCTCTGCTGTACAAAGGCCACACAAGTTATACTCACCCTGAGCAGCACTACATGTCAAGGCACACACAAGCAAAATAACAGCACAAAGTACAGTGGAAGACATCCTTCTGTAAATAAGAAACAAGGCACGAGACACTCAAAGAATCAATACATTACAGCAAAAATAGCATTCATTCATTCTGAACATCCTGAAAGATAAAAGAGGAAATAAAAGGTAACCCACCTTCTTTGAGCCTGTTAGAACACTGCTGGATGTTTGACTCGGCTGCTTTTAAAAGGCTGAGAGAGACCAGCTGACTTCCCGTTAATTGGTGGATCCAGTCTAATTAAAAGTGTTATGACCTCACAGGCTGGAGGGAGGATCCTCCAGACCAGACCAGACCAGACCAGACCAGACCATTGGTCCAGAAAATGATGAATCTCAAACAACAGCTGGAAGTACACCAACACACATCTGTGCCAGGCAGACGGCTGACTTCACAGACGCACTTCTGAGCAACAGGAAGAAAAACAGTGGTTGTGACTATTCAGTCACACTGTGGGTGAACTGGACACTTTCACATGTACCAAGACGTGGTTTGTCAAATCAAAACCATACGGACAGTCAGGTCAATTCTTTAACTTTGAATTACATGAGCGCTACCACTGGTTGACAAAGTATTCAGATGATTTACTTAAGTACAATTAGCAATACCACACTATAAAGATATTAAATTAAAAGTAAAAGTCTTGCATTCAAAATTGTACCCAAGTAAAAGTACATCTTATCATCTAAATCTATGAAAAGTATGATATATTAATTAAGCAGAATGAACCCTTTTTTATATTGTTTCATTATTGAATTATTAGTATTAATCCATGAACACCAAATAAGTAGTTTTTTCTCATTTTTACTGCTTATATACTTTTGAGCAGTTTAATTAAAAACTAATATATTTTAAAACTGATGTTTTTTATGTAAAATTATCTGCCTAGCTGTTTGTAGTGAAGTAATAACATGAGGCAGAATAGAAGAACACATGTAAAGTACATGCACTTTAAGATTGTCCTCTAGTACAGTACTTGAGGTTAATGTGTTTCGTTACTTTCCACTGCTGAGAGGGACATTGTATATAATGAAGGACAAACTTGGGCTATTGACTGCAACTTGTATATTTGAGATGTCTGTCTTGATTTTACAAAGATTTTCCGTTATAGTAAAGTTAGTGAGTTTATATACACTTAAGTACACTTAAGTAAACACAACTTGAATAATAAAGAAAAGATTAGAGAAGGAAAGGAAGAGAAAATACCAGATCTCGCCTGAATTTTCTTTACTAAATACTCTCTAATTTATTTTCTGCCTCACTTTATTAGTCAACCTTTGCAGAGAGACTTATCGCATACTGTACTATGATTTAGAAAAGGTTCAAACAGTCAGCTGCATCATTAAATCACTAAATATTTTTCTTCCTAGAAAGTGCTTTTAATTTGTGCTGTGTGCCAACTTCATTTAATAATAACCAGTAACATATAGACTGCTATTTACATATCTCAACAAAAGCTCACAATTATTATTGTTATTATAACACAACAATTATTCAAATAGACCTTGTGGTTGCAGAGATCTCTTTAGTTTGGATATCCAATTTTTCGAGCAGAGGCCTAATAAATAAAAACATATACAGTATAAATGCTTTTCTTGTCAATTAGCATGTTAGGTGTTCAAGGAAAAAAACAACTATAAGTTTGTCTTAAAGTTGCAGCAATAATGTAACTCCTTAAAACAAGCAACGTGTTCTTGCGACTCCTCATCAGTGAACATGTGATGTGACCAATTCAACCAAGGATGTTTTTTGCTTTTCTTGTCGTAGTTAGTTTGGGAGCATTTCTATTGCCTCACAACGTAGCGACGGCTGAGCCGGTATGGAGAAAATACATTTTTAAGTCAAGTAGACATTGCTCCACTTTATCTTAACATAGCAAATAGTTGTTTGCTGCCATATTATTGCTCTCTATCTCAGTATATTGCACCTTTAAAGGTACAACAACAAAAAAGATTAGAAGACAGCCAAAAGCAAAGCAAATATGTCTATCCTGCTTTTCTTTACTTTTTACTATCCATCCATTCAACCATTTTACTAATATTTTTACTATATTATTTCCAGATTTTTTACTACTGGATTTGTTCTAATGCTTACCTAATTGTCATAGGGCTTTTTTTATTAGAGCGGGACAGCAGGCAGAATCTCTTGAAATACAAGACGTAATACCGTGTTGATGTATTTTTACCATTTAGGGCTGGTCTGCTCTGTGGGTATTTTGTGGTTGGAAGAGCTGATGGACCATATCATGCCTGTGGTATTTTCCCATTATGTCATGGTCCAATTAGAGAAAGAGCGCTCATTAGTGCACTTGTGTCAAGGCAATAATGATAACAGCATCTGGTTTATGTGACTGGATTTACCAAACATTCAGGTAAACACAGACACTAAGGGTCAACAATTCCCCCACTATCACACCATGAAAAGGGGAAGTCTCAAGCTCTTGACAGTTTATTATAAAAAGAGCTGAAGTACCGCACTGACAAGTTGGCTGTGCACTCTGGAAGTTTTGAAAGGAGAGGCAGTGCACCCCCTTGTGTTTGCAAGGTTGTCTGAATTTCATTCCTGCTCTGTAATAATTTGACAATGGCTCAAGAGAAAAGAGTTTCTGCACATTATCTTGTTGCAAAACCTTTATCGGTATAGCTTGCGGATCTAATTAAAATTAGACAATTAAAAGTTTGGAAGTGTGGAATCTTAGTAGACATATGGTGGCAACCCAGGGGACGTGGAGGCAAGATTCACAATAAAAAAACGGACTCAGAGGCGGTTGTTATGAAACAAAGAGTGTCGTTTAATAAAGAGGTTTGGTCAGCACCTGAACCGGATAACACTCCCTCATCACCTCCACCTCTGCTTGGCTTTTCCCCTGGTTTGCTACAATATGTATATTTAGTGCTTCAATGTGTGCAGCCACGGCTCTCTAGTTCAGACTAATATGAACGTGAACCTGCTTTGATTTACCCCAGAGGATGACATAACAGGCTTAAGATTAGAGAAACCAACTTGTGGACCATCTGGATGGGGAATGTAGATGAGTGAATGATGATTGAGTCACAGTGTGCACCCTAAAAACAACGTCCCTAATGCTTCAGTGGTGAAACTCCCAGGTAGAATGTGTGTAAAAAGTTCAACTGTAGTCATGCATCTTATTTTTGTAGTATTTTTCCCCAATGTGTGAATCAGGTGAGATCACAAAACATAAATATTAATGTTATTATATAATATAATATAATATTATTTTACATCATATATATAATTCATGATTATCTTGATGTATAGATAATCATTTCCATTTTTGATATTTCAGCTGATTGGTGCTGCATAGCTCTCTCTGTTATTATGCATTAGTATATTGTACATATATTTCCCAATTCATGTTTTTTATATTAGTTTGTACTCTTAATTCAGGGGGCAACAGCTAATGTCTTATTTGAGCTTTCCTGTCCCATCCTATGCATTTGTTATTGTACTCTATGCTGTTTTATATGCACAAAAAAACTTCATATGGTACATTATACTTTGCGTTAATAAAAACTCAATATCAGGCTAACGAGACAAGAAGGTGCATTCTACTTTCATACGGATGCAAAACGAGGAATACAATAAGTAATGCATACTGTAAGTAAGATTGGAAAGTTATATATTCTTGACTATACAAGAAATATAAAATGATGATTGCCCATGGGTGCTACTTAAAACCCAGTCCTGATGACTTGAGCAGCAGTATCCCAGTTCACCTCCTTGCAGGCCAACACACCCACAGAGAGGCAGAGAGCCCTGACACAGAGGGACAAGAAGCAAAAGGCAGTACTATCACTGAGATGAGGCACAAAGCACTTATGATCACAGATGAATGTACACACTGGATCACCTGGGGAGAAGAGAAGACCCCGAACGGGACAGTCAGCGTATATTTCTGGATCCAAATTGCTTTGTCAACAGTGGAGGCCATCTTCTGTCTTGGCAGCTTGAATCAGTCAACCTGTTCAAAGCGTTCGATGAAAGGCAGAAACACGGAGACAGAGAGTAGGAGAGGTTATTTAGAGCATGTCGGTGTACATTGGGCCTCATTCAAAACGTTGCTCTCGTCATCTCCCTAGTTGTAGAGACAGTAACTCTCTGGCTCCGTGCAAAATGCTTCTGCAAAAATGAACGTGCTGAAGTTGAGTTCAAAACAGGAAATAACACAACAATCTCAGCATTCTATCATCAGAGGACAAGCGCACCACTTTGTTTTGATAAACCATAGTCTTTTTCGGTTTGATTCCTGTTAAATGTATATGTACTTTACATTCTCAATAAGTCCGTCAAAAGAAGACGGATAGTGATCACACAGCTATGGAAGCCCTATAGCCATGGAAAGCCCTTCATCTGGTATCTGCAAAATCTACATGAAATACTGAAAATGCTTGTCAAACTAAATTGTTTACAGTCTATTGATATGATGAATGAAACATGATCACAAAGAACCTTCAGAGAGAGATAAATAAGAATGTATCACCTTTCGTATGAAGCAAAGAATATGAACACCAACAGTTGACATGATTAAATTCGACAGCTCGTTTTATTTTATTTGGAAGTTTTTCTTTGAATTAAAGGCTTATTCTACGTTTCATTTGCATAAGCAGATGGAAACGAGGGACACTGCTAACAGACTGTTTACAGAAAGATAGCGTTTGTATACATTCACACAACTTGTATTTTATCTTCCCATATGTCATCTTACACTTAGCATATGGATAAGTAATACTCTTCTTGATCTAAAGCTTGTTTTATTTCTGTGTTCATTTAAACCCTCAGAGATACCTTAGATATCTCTCCTCTTTGGTAAAATGTTGTCTTGTTGCAGCTCAATGTAAGTCTGAAGGTGGAAGTGAAGCTTATTCTAACTATAAACTTGCGTGCTGTGCTACCCCACCGTCTTTGACATTATGATCTGTTGCAACCTGTCTGGGTTTTAATATTGCCTCACTAAGCATCACATCAAGCATCAACACCTCCAGCAGAGGCCTCTCACGGCTCACATCTTTGATGTGCCAGAGCACCTGAAAGGACATGTGACATTGAAGCAGTGAGTCATAACAGCTGTGCTTGTTGTCAGTGTCAACCAAGACAAGCCAGTTGCATTTGCTAAAGATAGAAAATAGCCACATTTATACGTTTCAAATATCATAAAAAATAGTGAATAGTGAGCTGCAACCTCCTTCTAAAATACTTAATCTGTGGGTGTTTTTCTCCAGTGTTGCGTGGGCGGCGTGGACAGTGCCTGTGGAGTGGCAGACAAAGGTGGTGGTTCTCATTATAAAAAAAAGGGGGACCAAAGAGTGTGCTCTAATTTTCGGGGTATCACACTGCTCAGTCTCCCCAGGAAAGTTTATTCCAGGGTGCTGGAAAGGACGCTCCGACCAATTGTCCAAACTTAGATTCTGGAGGAGCAGTGCGGATTCCGTCCTGGCCATGGACCAGTGGACCAGATCTGTACCATCGCGGGTCTGTTGGAGGGGTCATGGCAGTTTGCTTATCCAGTCTACATGTGTTTTGTGGACTTGGAGAAGGCCTACGACCGTGTCCCTCAGGGAGTCCGATGGAGGGTACTGCGGGGATACGGGGTACCTGGGTCGTTGCTACGAGCCATACATCCGTTGTATAGCCAAACAGAGAGCAAGGTCAAGCACGTTTCCAGTGCGTGGTGCAAGTCACGTTCTGAGGGAGTCAGTAGAACCGAGCTGTTTGCAGCCGAGTATGAAGCGATCGGGATGAGAATCAATACCGCCAAGTCTTAGCATGTAATCTGTGAGTTTTTGCACAGACATTCAGCATAAGCGCTTCATCTAAATCCAAAACGGTTGTTGGTTGCAGGTATTACAATTAAAAGGCCTTCCCTTATTTGATTGTACCTTCATTAACTAGTCTCAAGAGTACTTGCTGGTGTTAAAATATATTTGACAAACCAGTCACCTCTTTCTAAACAATAGTCAATCTTCAGTTTTTCTCCTGTTACAAAAGGAGAGCTGTTCAAATTCACCAGGTTAGATTTGCAGTAAGGTTATCAGGAGAGATGCAACCAAGCTCCATGTGTCCTGAGCCATTTAAGAGTTACCCTGTACAGACTCAGCTGTTGATTCCAAGGTGATGACACCCTGCTTGTTTGCAAGAATGTCATACACTCGTGAGGACCACAGCATCATGGGTATAGTTCTACTGCCAATCATTAACAGCAAGCTTTACATTTGAGAGACAAAAAAAACTGCACTTTGTGTATGTAACAGAAAACTTTAAAGAACTGACAGAGAAAAACGCGGCACTTTCTCACTATAAATCAGTGATTGCTGCCATAGCCTCCTCCAGGACGACTCCCAGACAACTCAGCCATCTTATCTGATTTTGATAAGGAAGTTGACCTGGAGGTATTTTTCTGTCACTAACCCCCTGAAATATATCTTGTGCAGGTATATGTTTTTTGACCTGCAAATTACTAAATCAATATTAACTGGGTTGTGTATAAATTGCTTCTATAGTCATGATCATCATTAGCTGTACTATAACTATGAGTATTAGGACTGAGAGTGATATTATAAGAGCATTCAATACTGCAGCTTCTTTTCACAACTTTTAAGAGCCATGTTAGTGAGGCACATGTCTTAGTTAACACACTGGTACATGTGGATACCCTGACGTTCTAAAGGACAAGTCTATCCCAAAGGCACAAAACAATTTAACAAAAGGATAGTGTTGTGGTTATAAATTACACCTGTTTTGACTGTGTACAAAAGGTAATGTGCATGCATGTCTTTCTGTATTGGTGGTACATAACATGGTCTATTTTGTGCCAGAGGAGGCCTGACTGCACGGATATACAGAAGTCAATAGGATAGATGAGCATTGATTTAGGAGAAATACAATTCTATTCCTTATATTCTCCTGGAGCTGCCCTTTTAACCCCTAAAACCTCACGGAACACCAGCAGGTTAGTCATTATAAACTCATGATGTGCAGCATAACGTTGTTCAAACCCACACCGTTTTAATTGATGAAGTGGATATCCTAAAGGATCCATCCATACCAAATGTAGTATACTAGGCTACATTTAGAGGAAATGTACAGAATGATGGGCAAGACATGAATAATATTTAAATTTGATGGAATGATGCAGTCATCAAAAAAAAGCATAGTGTAGACCTTGAATACTTGTTAAACTAAAATATGTATTTGTTAGTTTATTTAACTGACAAGACAATACAGATTCACATTGTTCCATGAGAAAAGTGCAGCAGTGTCTGAATAAAAACAACAACACAGATAAACGGGTCTGCATGTGAATATGGATGTGTCTACATGTTATACATGACATGCACATACATGACATCAATCACTCTGTGAGTGAATGTGAAAAGTATCTGCCTAGCTACCCCCACATACTCTGTGAGTATGTGGGGGTAACGATATGCATGTGAAAGTGTATCCTTTTAAAACCCAATCAGTCATCATTAAATAGCTTCACTCAGGGGTTGGGACAAGTTGATACGTCCTATTCATAATGCTGTCAAACAGTGAGAAGTTTAAAATGGGTACAGAAGTTATTAAACGCCTAAACTTCGCTCGCTCTTTGTTTGATCTTGTTCCAGTACGGCAGAAAACAGAAACCACGTCCCTCAGGTCCGTTTCATTTAATTCTTTAGATTTTGTATTATGTGGGCGTTGCTCTGGCAAGAAATACCCAATGGGCTGCCAGTATACTCTCTTATCTCCGCCTTTTCCCATGGTTGCTATGCCTACTACACGTTGCTCTCTGATGGACGGGAGTGGTAGCCAATCGGCGTCGCGCTGGGCGTGAGTTTGCGCGCACACTGAAAACTGCCTGGTTAGATTTCTACTACTCTGATCCAACCGTTCAGGGTGCACACAAGTGTCGGACCGTGGCTGCGGAGAAGACTGAGGATGGAACATTTACTATAGACGCAGTTGGGAAAAGTCCATACAGGTATTGATTTGTTCGCTTTCTTCTTTTACCACCTTCTGTTACGTGAATATCATTCACACATTGGCTCGCAAGCCTGAGCTAACGCTAGGCTATTAAACATATGGAGTTGGTCGTGCATGGCTGGGACATTGTTGAATTGAAACCAGCAGCACGAGCAGACACGTTTGTTTGACTCCTGAACGGAAATCAATTCAGCGTGTTGAACGAGCAACTTAACGAGAGACCAGCCGATGTGTGCTCTTTGAAATGAACGTTGAATATAACGTGAATCCAGAATGTAAACTTGGGAGGCAATTGCTCAGTCTCTCACAGACCCAATCATCTTTCCATAGAGGTATTTAGACTTAGCATCATCTGTCAAGGTGGGACAGGGTGGACTGATGTACATTCATTTCACAAGATATGTATGTCATCTGATGCAGACTATGAGTCATTTTTGGAGCTGAATGGAGGATTTTTGGTCATATCTTGTAGTTGTTTTTTTTTTATTACTATGACGTTTGTACAATCATGTGAATCTATGACTTGATCCCCACCAAGACTGTGGCTTTGGAAAAACAATCGCTGCTCTCCTGTGGACTGGTTATAAATATTATTGCTGATCGGCCAACATTTAATGATACTCAACTAAGATAAGCTGAAATCACTGATAATGATGCCTCAAGGAACCAGGTTTACTGTTGGGGATCACAGATCAGAGAAACATTATGGGGTTTCTAGGTTACATGAGCGGTTCACGCCTGCAAATATGAACTGCTCTGTCCTAGATATCCTATGTGAATTCTAGAGGTATGGTGGGTATTTATTTGCCTCCATTGGAGAATAGTGTTCAACCTGGAGACACGTTTTGTGCAGCTCTTATGAACAAACTTCTACACAGAATGGATCGGATCAAACTGAGCTTTTGATAAGAAGTGGTTTAACTCTTTGGATCGTAGTTTCATATTGTCTTTTTGAAGAGACAACATTAGATTAGTGCCTTTTTATAGTGCATTACGCGTAATTTGACCAAATCTAAAAGTTTTGACCAACGTCTGAAAATCAAATCCAGCAATGGAGCCTGTCATCGCTCTCAAATTGACTGGTAGCTCTTTTAATGTGACACTAAACAACTATTCAAATGGTTAATGTTTTCAGATATCAGTAATGTTTGTATATTTGTGTAAAACTGGCTTTTGAATAGAGAACAGATGCAAATATGGCTCAAACTTGTATGTTAAAACTATAGGGCTCGGGGTTTCACTGTGGCCTACTGGTCTATGACTACAACATCCCTGATTTCCTATCTCTCAACATTTCCTGTCATGCTGACTCTATTGTGTGTATGCAATACAAAATATGTAATATATATATATATATATATATATATATACATACATACAGAAAGTGAAAACAGTCAATGAAAAAATGTTTATTTTAGGTTTTTGAGGTAGTCACACTTAATTGCATCACTCTCAGGAGGTTGCACCAAAACAACCAGACTGGAATTCCCCTTCCACTGCCTGATAGACGATTAGTTTTCAAGCCGCTATAACATACGCTACAGTATTTGCATCTTCACACTGCAGCACACCTGTCTTCTTGTGCTTCAGTGGTCTGTCTGCTGGTGTTGTTTTTCTCTCTGCTTCTGAAAGCAAATGGCAGGAGTTGAGACTTGAGTGCTGCTAGGTCAACTGATGTCAAAGAAGTAAACAAGGCCCTCTCCCTGGTGCCTTGACTTCAACAGGAGAGAGACCTATTCCTTGCCGAATGCTTTAAATAAAAAGAAGTCGACCAGTGTTACATTACATGTCATTTAGCTGATGCTTTTATCCAAAGCGACTTACAATCAAATTATATTCATACACCATAGACACCGCTACAGGGAACAATTCAGGGTTAAGTGTCTTGCTCAAGGACAGATCGACTAGGGCGGGGATTGAACCGCAAACCCCCCTGATTAAAAGACGGACCTGCTAACTACTGACCCACAGTCGCCCGTGTTGAGAGGAAGAGATTTCTCTCCCCTCCCCTCAGTTTACAGACCCAATCTTGGCAAGTCATATTTGGCGCTGTTGGTTCTTTACGATCGATGTTCATTCGCTGACCAAAGGCTTTTTTTCTAGTGCCTGTCTGTTGGGGCTTGTCGGTGATGCAAATCTAAAGGTATGATTTGACGTAGTATTTTGCCTTGAATAAGACATACTTTGGTCTTATTTTGTGAATTCTCATCAGACTTATTTTGCTCTATTAATTATACAGACATGTTTTTACCCACCATTGCCATGACATCTTGGTATTCAGAAGAGGGAGCTTAATGATGTTGGAGATGTTTCCTCCAGCACCGTTGTGTGGTTGACATTTGTGGAATATCTCAACCACTATTGGATGGATGCGCTTACAATTTGGTGTACAAGACATTTGTGGTCTTTGTAACATTTGTGATCCTCTGACTTTTCATAGTGCCACCATCCACTGAAAGTTCAAACTTTGGTTTCTGATCATCGCAGCTCACCAAATATAACTATAAACTCAGTCTTGTTTAAAATAACCAATGTTGATTCGTACTGTGTTGCATAGCTGTCTTGTAGCTGATGCATACATTTGATAGATTTTGTTGAAGTTGGTGGGCGTCTCCCAAGACGAGAACACCAAAAACCTAAAATCTAACACCGAATATGAAATGTAAAGATTTAATACAACAATTAATTTTCTTGCTCATTATGTTAGCCGAGTGAGTGATCTCCCGGCTAGATGCTAGTATTGTGCCAGATATTATGATAAATATCACATGGCAACATATGGCATAGTTATCATAGCGAAGAGCTCAACAGTGACCCAACACTGTGTGACATGTTTAGTGGATGCAAAGTAGTGCACACATAACCCACACAGAAAGGACACTTGAGAAAGACTCCAGTTTAACATGTAGTCACAGTTTGTCATTTAGGCGCTCACAGAAAGGGAGGAGACACGAGAACATGTTAGAAATGTCTCCAACCCTCTGGTGACACCAGCCTTTGTTGACTGGCTGCGTCCCCACAGCCATGCAGCACACAACCAATTATTGAATCACAAACACTTCTGTAAAAGACGGAAAGAAGGGCTCAGGTCAGGAGAGGAAAAAAGAGCAGGCAAATGAAAAGGTTTTGCATCTATATTTGAATGCAGCAACAGTGTTAATGTGCACACAGTTGCAGCCATGAATAGTTAATCAGCCGGACGCTTCACCTTCCCCGATGACTCCTCTTTCCCTCTCATTGACACATAGGGATCTTCTTTCTATTGCTTATTGTGATGCTGCCTCCCCCCATTGGCTCTCTTACAACACATTATATGGTGCCAGTGACAAATATTAATTATACATATGTAGCCTCTCATATGTAGGCTAAAGTGCTGCAAGGTCTTCCCTCTGCTTTGCCAAGCAGGGCAGAACCCAGAGGCGGGACATATGAGCCCGGACACAGCTAACCTGACAACACAAACAGAGCTCTTAGTACTTTTAATTCAAAGCTTTTCATTGACGATCCAATAAATTCCGAGTGCAATTATGAAAACATGTTTCGAGGTTCAGGTTAAAACAGGCGTCACCCTGCTGTGAAATTGTGTACCTTTTTTTTTTTTCTTCTTTTTTTTTTTTTTTTTTTGGGTGTAAAACCATGACCTCAGCACCCAGCCAAGGTCTCCTCATGGCAGATGGGACGATCCTGGGGCAGAATGGTCCTGGAGCTATTTCTGGGTTACTGGTTCATTTTATGCTGTGCTCAAAACGGCAAGATTGAAAAGGAGAAAGAAACATATTTTGTTCATAGCACAACTGAGGGTGATTTTTAATTTAATTAAAAAGGAATCAGCCAGCCCAGAGGAGGAACACCTTGAACACAATGATGGGTTTAAAATGTGTATTTGATTACAGTTTGATTGCGTAATGATGTTCATTATCGTTTGTTTCAAAATTCAGTGTTTATCTGTTTACTGTTCATTATTCATAGAAAAGATATCAGGAAACCAAAGCTGAAACAATTTGTCCGTTAATCAATGGACAGATAATTAATCTGCAACAATTTTACTAATAGAATAATTAATGAATTAATTGATCGAGCAAAATTATCAAACATTGGCTGTTTAAGTTTTTTTCCCCACAACCCCCTGCGACCCCCACCGCTGCAGGCCACGTTAAAATGGACTTGAGGACTGGCGTTTGTGTTTACTCACAGTGTCTTTTTTACAATTATTTAACACACATCAGATTAACTGTGTATCGTTTGTCAAGTATAAACATGTATTAGTTAAGTTTGCTAAGAATAGAAGAGAATACAACTAAGATTTGAGTACATTGGTCCTCCTCCTCTCCTCAGATGAAATGAACTGCAGTGTTTGACTCGTCTTTACCAGCAGCTGCAAACATGCTCATCTCTAGCTCATCTCTAGCTCATCTCTAGCCGCGTAGCACGTCAACGTGTCTTGTTAGTGTGTCTGCCGTCAGGCTGGTCTCTCTGTCTCTCTGTCTCTCTCTGTCTCTCAGCTGGTCATGCCAGGGCTTGGAAGTGATGCCCTCCTGGCACGTTGACATAGACTGGACTGGACTGGACTGGGCCTGGATGCTGCTGGGACAAAAGCACATTCAGGCCAGGACAATGGGGAGCTTCCAGCCTGGGTTGTGTTTATCTCTCTCTCTCTCTCTCTCTCTCCTGTCTATTGTGTTTGCTGTTTCTCTCGTTCGGTCTCAGTCACTGAAGGCTGGAGCACATGCTCAGCCTGTTTATCGCTTTAAGAGAATAAGCTTGGCGCAGTGCTGCTGAAGCTGCTTTAGTCATTAAATACAGGGTGAAATTCTGTCATCAAGGCGGTCATGTGATTGTTGGTTCCAGCGTGTCATTGTTAAAGGGCAGGTCTCTAGTGTTTTTATTGACGTATTTTGCTTTGTGGGCTGTGCTGATAATTAGGGGGTGCTGAAGTTGTTGTTGTTGTTGATGACGACAACAGTCATCTTTCTCTTTTATAATAGACACACAGTGAATCACCACCAGTATAAATCAAGTCAGTTCAGGGTCTGATGCAGGCAGATCATTTGTTCTGTATTTCAGCTTCATACATAAGTTAATTGATACATCAATTAATCTTTTGTTTTTGAGTCCAAGCACGTGTTCAAATTGCAGTCCAACAGCCCAAAACCCAAAGATATTCAATGATATAAAACAGAAAAGCTCATCCTCACATTTGAAAAGCTGGAACAAGAGAATGTTTGTCTTTCTGCTTGATAAATGACTTGACTGGTTAATCGATTACGAAATTGACAACAATTTGTAGATCGTCAGAATTTTGTTTTTCCTTTTGAGGTAAAAATGCAAAATATTCTGTTTTTTAATCTCTGAAATATATGAATATTTGCTGATGTTGTTGGTCATGATAATTTCCGTAGTCTAAGTAAACTGAATTTCTTTTAGGTTTTGGGCTAAAAGTTAGAACAAACAAGAGATTTGAAGATGCCAACTTGTGCCCTGGGATATTCTGAAGGGCATTTTATAAACATAAAATAGATTGATGATAAGAAATGAATCCGCTGATGCTTTGATAATGGAGGTAACTAAGTTCAAGTTCTGAAATGGAGCCCCCCGTATATGACCACCTGTTATCCTGTGACCAAAGGTTAGATTTAGGTCACGTGAGAACTCCTGAGCCAGCGCCGTTCACTGAATGAAGATCGGGAGTTTCATTGAAAGCTCTGATTTGTATGTTGACCTTTGAGCGTCACCATATGTTGTCCTCAAGTGCTTTGCTACTGCCGATCCCCCTGAAGTTCATGTATTTGTCCTGACAGGCAATAGTGGTCATGCAGACCGCTGATTTTAATTGTTGAAAGAGATGAGAGGATGTTGTTGTTGTGCTTCTTTTGTGTCAAAAATCTCTTCTGTTTAATGGAAAGAGAAACTATTGAATGTCATCAGTATAGATGAACTGACATATCATTTTGGAGCTTGACTGATCATATCAACCCACATAGGTTTTATGTTCATGAAAGAAACTCCTAAAGGTCCACAGCGAAGTCTTGCTCTAAATTACCAGCCACAGCAGTGAGTCATCCTACGCTGGTGGAAAGAGAAATTAGGCCCGACACAAAATCATCTCTCATCCACGGTTCGCCAAATCAGGTTTTAAACTAATACTGAGGGACGGATGAGTCGATCTGCAGTGCAGTAGACTTCTCTGTAATCCTCCCGCTGCTCCATAAATTAAGTTTGTCCTTGTCTTGCCTCTCGCAATGCTTCACACCTGCACTTTATGAACATGAAACTGACTGCTTTGCTGCTATCTCAAATAGTAAAGACCGTAAAATGTGTGTAGATACTCAGGATACAACAAATGATTCATTTGTATTACAGATTAATGTGTTCATTGTTTTTGATAATAATTGACGTGTGTGTGTGTGTCCCAAAAATAAATACAATGGGCAATTTAGAATTTGATGAAGCTGATAATTTTGTTGAGTCCTTAAAGTTTTTATCAGATCAAATATTTTATGTGTCCAATACTTTATGGTAAAAAAAAAAAAAAAAATGAGTGACATTCCCATCACACTGAGCTGAGTGCTACTCGGCAAATGCTAGTATGCAAACAGGTTAAACTAAGATGGCGGAGATTGTAAATATTATAACATCAGCATGTTGTCATTGTAATGTTTAATGACAGCTTCCCGGAGCCACATTTAATATTCAGATCATTGAGAGCAGCAAACGGGTAAACACTGTTCGCTGTCAGCAATTTTGCCTTAACTTGCACTATTATAACATTGTTTGCACCGTTGATTGCGAGACGCCTGCTCTCATAGAAATGACCCCGATCTTGTAGCATCTTGTAAAAATGACTCAACCAATTACAATGATGAGATTGTCGATTTTTTTTTCCTTCTGACGAACGAGTGATTTAACTTTTCTTTCAACAGTAATGGAAACTTGCTGTTTTAAGATTGAATAGGATACAGATTTGATCAAATACAATACACCAACTTGTAATGATCCCTCTGCCTTGTCTCTCTTTAACCTGGCTTTAACTCTTTTGCTGATTTGGGAAACTCTTTTTATCCATCTCACTTATGCCACAGACACTTTATCACTTCACTATTTGTATCATCTTTTCATTTCGTCCTTCACATGTTTGGAGGCTTGCTTATGATTATCTGTCTGATTCTGCAAGACTGCTGTGTTTGTTGTCTTTCTGAGTCTCACCATCCACCCACCTCGCCTCACTCTATTTATCACCTAACTGTCCTTTTCCTTTTTTGCTCCATTCCTTTCTGTCATTTTCTATCTCCCTCCTGCTTTGCTGCCTGAGCTTGTGACAAATGTGCCTGTTCAGAGGTTAGTGAAGCATCTTTATTCCACGCTCGGCTGTGTCATTACATTTAACCCAGTTCCATTTTTATTTGGCTCTTCAAGCCAGAAAAGGAGGTGTTTCTCTGGCTCTTTCTCCGACAGTGTGAGAAGAGACACGGGGTGCACTTCCTGTCTGACCTCTCATCTCATCTCTCACCCAGAGGATGGAGAGAGACAGGTGGAGGTAGTGAGAGGCGGGAGTTTGTGTTGACCTACCCTCCCTCTCTTCCTTAGGACAGACGTCTGTTAGTAGATTGCTCTCTGGCAAAAGAAAGAGGAACGGGAAATAAAAACAGAAATGCTTAGTGTGGGCGGAGAGGATACACCATTTATTTCCTACAGGAAATAAATGGTGTTGTGGATAGTGTTTGTCTGTGTAAAATACTTTTCACTCTGCCCCATCTGCTTTATCTTAAGTCCTCTTTTTTCACGGCAGCCATCTTTGTGTTGTCGGGCAGTGTGAGGGCGGCAGAGAGCAGGAGAGGTCAGTGTGTCTCCATTGATGAGGCTGGTTGTCTTGGCCCTGGATCTCTGTGACTGACCTGCTGTCTGTTTGTTGATATGAACCTCACCTCAAACCTTTTCTTTTCTTTTTTTACCTTACACTAGCATGACATCTGACCGTGCGCGGCGTGGCAGACAAAATGTTGGTCATTCCAGCACTTTGGTCCAACAGCTACTGGATGGATTGCGATGACATTTTGCTCATGAATCTTACTGACTTTGGTGATCCTCTAACTTTTCCTCCAGTACCACCATGACCTTCACATTTGTAGTCTCTACTATGGGAGGGATTGGCAAGAAAATGTTCCAGACATTCTTGTCCCCCAGAGGATACTTTTAAAAAACATTGGTGATCCCGTTACTTTTTTAAATGAATAACTCAATACCTCATTTAGCCTCAAGCATGGCTGTAGAGTTTCAGTCTTGTGTATTATTTCTCCCTGTGGACGATCCTGTTGTCTGTCCATGTTTTAAATGATACATCAGATTAAATGAAGATTTTTTTAATGTACCTTCTTCTTGCCTGAAGACCGTTTTTTTTTATCTTAAGGTTCCCGCATTTGCATGAGGAACTAACTAAACACATGTTGGCTTCTGCTTCTTTTTTAATATGGAACAATCCTTCGCCTTTCTGTGATCATAAAACCTGCACCCTCACTAAATACAAAGTAAAAAATCAGTTAGAAAGCTAGAAACCACCGCTATATCTAAGTTTTGGATTGACAAGTTTATTTTTCCACTATTTGTGTTGAGATGACCGAAGAGAAGGCAAGTTTTTCTTATCGTCTTTTTCTCACATTGATAGTAATATGAATGTATATGTCGGTCAGTGCCCTGATTACACTTGCAATGTTAATTTTTACTTGGAGGACGTGCAGCATCTGTAAGCAAAAGGCTAGTTGGGCTGAAATTCCCTTATTGGAATTCTCATTTATCAGCCATAGATTTATGAAAACAAAGGGCTTCCCTAATGCCTGTCTTTTATAGCAGGTAATGTGGCACTGAGAGCAATGCTCTGCTGTAGCTCAAAATGATCCCATATATTTTTATTTTAATATATGTACGTATAATCTTTGTCTCATAGTCGGTTCCAATTTGCTGCTGGGAGTTAGCCATATGTGCATTGAGAGACATACAGCAAGACCAACATTCGTGCAGGCATTTAAATTCTGAATAAAAAATGATCTTGAGCGTAAGATATCAAGGTCACAGAGCGTCCCACTTCTTCTCTGGGCTTTGTTTGCCTCAGAGCTGATTTCAGCTGAATGTTTAGTGGGAACCAGAATGCTGGATGTCAGCTCCTTCTGTACATCCCACCATGGCTGCTATCCACATGGGGTCCCAGTGCACACCTCTCTCTCTTTGTGTTTCTGCAGCGTGCTGTGTCAAAGCAATCAGGATAACATTTTTTATTTTTTTATTTTATTTTTAAAAAAAAGAAGCTAATTAGCTCAGTTCTTAACTGTTTCAATGTGGTGCACCAGGCTGTCACAAGAAGAAAACAAGAGGCCTCTGTGAAACCTCACCATCATGTTTTTATCTGCTGCTGGTGGTTCAGTCCCCTGCATGGGCATTTATTTTGCCATTGAACTAATTTATTGGCATTTTTTAGCAGTGGACTGATGACCTGTTAGAAATCTATTTTCAATGATGGCTGTGCAGTTTGTTTTATTTACGACTTACATTTTCTCCAGGTCTGGGCAATATATGGACTTAATATTAATATCGGGATTAATCAAATTAGATATTTTATAGAACTGTGGTATTTTTCGACTATACTTTGAATAGGGAAGGTAGCGCCGTAGTAGCACTTTAGCAGCACTTAAATGGCTCTTACTGATAGCACTTTGTAGTTTCAATTTATTGAAGAAATTGTACTTTCTTGATTCATGTTGTTCTGAGTTTGTACTCATGGTTGAATGCACTTATTGTAAGTCGCTTTGGATAAAAACATCAGCTAAATGACATGTAATGTAATTACACAATTCATAGCAAGATATAGCATATTTTGTGGTGCACTTACTATAATCATTATAAAAATGATGCATTGCATCAGACAAACCTTGTCATAGATGTAAAACAAAACCTTCAATGACTCATTTCTTAGTTATTTTTATGACTGTGTGCTTTGAATCATTAAAAATATCAAAGGATATGCTCTCTAATATGTATTAACTAATGAATTGTCTCCGAACTCTGCTCCATACTATTTCTGTCCTTATCTTTCTCCTCTGTCGAGCTCACCTGCTCTGCCAAACAGAATGGTGTTTGCTGGGATCTCCAATCCCACCGCTGAGCTAATTAACAAGGTGTGAGAGGTGTGTGTTTGTGTGTGTGTGTGTGCACATCTGCGTAGCAGGTCCTGCTGTGCTTGTTTCTGTGTGTGTTGCTGCTGCCAGGTCACTAGGTCAGGGCTAAGTCTATGCCAAAAGGGCTGTTGTCCACACACACACACACACACACACACACACACACACACACACACACGCACACACACAAGTATCAACATGTTCAAACTTTCTTTAACTCGTCGTACAACAACAAAAACTTTATTTTTATTATTATTATTATTTTAGATGTCTGAAAAATAAGGCTAGTGCAGTGTCAGATTTGAGCGGGCCAACAGCTTGAACCCCTGTAGAGCTGCTTGCAGCATTGTCAAGAACCGCTCATCGCAGGAATTGAAGAAGAGTTTGGTTGTAATGTTGGTAAATTCTGAATTCAGCAGCAAAAGTGAAATGCAGTTGAATGACATGCTCAACTTAAACACCGCCTGTCCTTAGGTCCCCATTAATACACCCGTCAAGTGTGAAGTAGATCAGATGAACGGTTGACATACCCACAGACCGATTCCATGTAGGATGATAATAAATAAATGCCATCTTTTCCACCAGACATTGTAGTTTTGGAACAGTAAACAGGAATGAGTATTAACCTGAGAAATGTGGTCTCAGATGTGAGCTGATCAACAGCAGCATGGGGCAGAAAGGGACTTGGCCAATCAGAGTTTGAGTGCTGCAACCTCCAGTTTCACAAGCTTTGATCGTCTCCTTGGAGGCTACCTCCCTCGTTCCCTCCATCGATTTATCTCTTCTCTCATGTATTCCCCCTCTCCATACCTCCCCATCTCCCTTCACACTACTCCTCCCTGCTTTCTTCCTCAGCTCCCTCCATCCCTAGTGTTTATCCTTTTGAAGTAATTTGTCAAGCTCTCCTCTGTTGTCCCTCAAGACCTCCCTTTCTGCATAGGAGTTTTTTTCTAAAGTCAGGACTCTGGAAACTTGTTCATGTTATTTGCAGGGACTTTAATGGTGTAATTTATTGTCAGAAGGAAGAGAAAAGGCTGAACATTTTACAGATTGTACTCAAAAGGTATCCCTCCCGGTTATTCTCCCGGGCACTCGCATTGTGATGTGGAGATCAGAGAATTAAAAAAGAAAGGTATTAATGTCACCTCCCGCCCTAATACATATTTTTCTCCACCTCTTTTATAGATTTCTGTGAATCTCTGAGTGAAGATGGCCTTCTTTAAGAACAACTTCTGGGTAAGTGTCTGGACAACACCTGCAAACGAGTCAATACAATGATGGAGCTTGTGATGCCTCCAATGATCAGTATTTTACACTTAAGTGAATAGCAACCGTAAGTGACTGAGCTTTTCATTTATCTTCTCAGCCGAGCAGCCCTGTTGTCGGTCAATTGCAAATAATACATTGATTTTGTATTCAGCTACATGGGGAGCAGTGTCATTTTGATAATTTTTGAAGGCAGAGATGATGTCTTCATCTGCAGTGTTATCAATGTAAAAGGCTATTCACGAGTTTCAGAGGATTTAACTCGCAATTACTTATTACTGGCCCATTTTTGAAGCTCAAGTCTTTACACTCTAATATGTGCAACATTGTTTTGTCATTCAGGCCAATATTGTACCTGAGTTTCAGTACTAATACCACAGCAATACTTTTTTTCAATGCCTTAGTTAGGGGGGATTATGAATTTGCTAAAATATTCTGGTGATGAAGGCTGTGGGATGCAGTGGAAAGCTGCACTTTGTTTAATGAGAGTTGGGGATTTTGTGTCCAATGTTTAAACTTACTTACTTTAAATATACCAAAATGTCCAAATTAATTCTGAAGTCAGAAAACTATCAGTAACTATCTGATGGAAGAAAAAGTAAACAACCTTAAAGATGTGTTCAAATAGCTAATTACACTGCTAATTATAATTTGTCCCAAGCTGCCAATTTGGGAGTTTACTGGCGTTACTCGTGTTTGTGTTCAGCTCAGCCTCTGACTGACCTGAGAACTGCTCATCTTATTGAACACAACATAATTTAACAGATACAGACACCAGGTGTTCCCCCAGATTTCCTGTGTGTTGTACTAACTGTATTTACACAGATTATAATTAAAAAGGACCATAGAGTGGATTGAACGCCTCTCTAACGCACCGTTGACACATCGGATGCTTTAGATTTTACAAGTGCACCTAATAAACTGGAAACTCAATATAACAATACAAGTTAATTATGGCATTATTAGCTTAATGTGTACAGTAATTAACAGAGGTATTAGCACTTTCCACAGGTGTATAAAGTGGGGAGGGATATCTCATTCATCCCCCCCAACACCACCTTCATACCCCAATGACTCTATCAGCTCTCCTCTACGTCTCTGCACACCTGGTATATCTATTTAAGGTGTGCCCTAGTTCTCCTACTTTGCCTCATCACACTTAAAAACACTTCAGTGATGTTTTAGCAGCTGAACTGATATTCAGACACAGAAGTGAGATTCAGATTAGACATTATGAGTACCGGGAGCGGCGTTTAAGGATCTTTGATAAAATACTTTTTTCATTCACGTGATCCGATGGAAATATGAAAAATGAACAGGTGCAGCAGTCACAAAAAACAAATCGATACCATTTAACATCAAGGCATCAAAAAACTTGATTTAGGAAAAATGACGTAAAACACGTTACAAACATAATTTCCCAATAGCTCCACGACACTTTGGGAACGCTGGTCCAGATCACCGGTCTCCTGGTTGAAAACCCAGGTATGCATCCATCTAAGGGCCATGAATATGTATTTGTGCTGTGAGCAGAGTAGCAAACAGGCAGGAAAACAAGACCAAACTTGCAGGGAGGGAATCAAGCAAGAGTGTCATGCGGCAGAATTTCCGCAACTGCTGTGCCGTTTCTGTTTCACAGAGGAGATTCAATTTCAGGATTTGTCACAGTTCGTACCCCTGAAACACAGCTACATTTTCTTCGTCATTTAAGTTAATATGTGTGATTTATGTGCCTGCATAGGGTTACAAATTGATAACTGTTTTTCCCACCCAGCATGCCTTCAGACACAAGTCGCTGTGTTATACAAACCAACCCTTCAGTTGATTAGACAACAAGTCGCTCGTCTTGTTTGGCTCAAGAACATTCGCAGCCGCTCACAAAGCTTCTCATACAAAGCACGCCGTCCTTTCCCTTTAACTACATAAGAGCTGTGGTCATGGCCCACAGGGGGACCACCAGTTAGTCATTTAAGTACATCCTTAGTCATTTAATGAAAAATGCTATTGTTCATTATTACGGTGACCTGTAGAAGAATCTTTAATAACATTACCATCTCTCCTCTCAATACATACTGTGTATTCTCTCTTAGTGGTGAATAGACCATAACATGTCCTTGTTGAGAGTCTGCATGATATCCTGGGGATTTAAATGTACTATTTTAAAGAATAACCGTATGGATCAGAAAGCCGTTCTGAGGCGGTACAATATCCAGTATTGTTTTCTGTGTATTCACTTCCTGTATACATCTTTATTTGCCTGCATATACAACAGTGTGTTGTCATAGAAACGCACACAAACAAGGGCCAGTGGGTTTTCATTATTGCCCGCTTCTCGGTTTAATGATGTCAATGTTGTTGTTCTCATCACTTTGAGTCACAAGGGTTTTCTCTCGGGGTGAAGAACAGTAAACAAGCAGTGGGGAAACTTTCTTCTCCGTCCCATGTGTCCCTCCCTCTCTCGCCTTTTCTCTTGTATCGCTCCACCAATCCTCTGTTCTTCCTCCACCCTTTTCAGTCTTTGTCAGTTTTTCCTCGCAGATCTGTTCTGTGCCAAATTAAGAGCCAAGATAGAAATTGATACAAGCGTTACTATATTTGTGTTCATCTTTCAGTGCGTGTAAGAGAACAAAGGAATATAACAAGTGAAATAGGATACTCTCGGCACAGAATGACTGTGGACAGGTCGGAGTGGGTAAAAATGTCGACCATCAGAGATTTTACAAAATGTCAGGAATTACCTTTTAAAATATTTAATTGACTCAATCGGCTGGATTTCATGCGATTTGTTTAATATATAATGTAAAAAGTTTCTCACTTGAATTATTGCATTTCATCCGGGACTATCCATATGACCTCTACCGCTTCCTCTGAAACACAGCAGGCAAAATAAAAGCGTCTTAGAGCAACAGAGGTGAATTTCTCAGACCCGCCCACACAGCAAATTAGTCTAACACCATCAATGATGACAGGTTGCTGCTACCTGCTCCTGATGTTATTGACACCTCTCTGCTGTGAGACTGTTCGGGCTGGTCGACCTGCCCAGTCAGCAAAAAAAGGTTTCTGTGAGTCAGCGAAACTCGCAGCAGTCGGTTGGCTTGAAGTCTCGGTAGTATACCCTCTGATGCAGGGGTGGAATGTTTCCAGCTTTACTTTTGACAACTGCCTGATAGTTTGCAGCTACATTGTGTGGTGTACAGAGCTGGATATCTGTATTTCGACCCATTTGCACCTTGTCAACATTTCTGTCACAGAAAGTAAATTGGATTTCATTTTCCTCTGACAATGCTGGCCCTACATAAGAATAAAAAACTCACATTTTTTTGCGGTGTATAGGGAGATGTTTAAAACCCGCAGAATAGTAAACATTTCAAGACTAAATGCAATATTTTTATGACTCCACGCTGGTGACAGCCAAAGCCGGATGCATCATGTTTTGTCTGTAAAATTTAGTGTAGAATTCACAACACATTTGTTTGGCCATAACTCAAAGAATATGCTACTTATGACAATTTCACACAATGTCTAATAGGATAAAATTATGTCGAGACAGTTTGAACAACATGTAACAACCACAAGGTGGTAATTGTAGTTATATATATTCTTTGCACACCTGAAATGGAGATGAAAAAAGTCACAAGTATAAAAGAAAGACACAAACATTTCCATTTGTGAAGCCCTGAAGAGCCGTGTTACACTGCAGGAATGTCCTCGGACACGGGAGCCAGCCTGAGAGACTGTTCGGGACGATTTGACAAATAGCCAGAACTAAAGGCACCGCTCTGCCAGAGAATGAAGCACCGTAACATAAAGCCTGAGCCAAGCTGAGCAACAATTCACTTCACAATAGTCTCAATGAAGCAACTTTTTTCACTGGTAATGGGCAGTGGTGGAAGTACTTCTTCTTGTGTAAAAGTGGTACACAGTGTAGAAATACTCCAATACAAGTCCTGCATTCAAAGTTTCACTTGTGTAAAAGTACAACAGTGCTAACATCAACAGTTACATAATCAAAAGTATGAAAAGTAAGTATTCATGCAGAATAACCCATTTCAGAAAAAATATATGTATATTATTGAATTACAATTATTGATGGATTAATGTGTACATTACGTTATTGTTGCAGCTGGTAAATGTGGGGCTCCTTTTTACTCACTGGTTTCTTTACAAACTCTACTTAAATACAGTACTTGAGTAAATGTACTTGATCTCTTTCCACCACTATGATTGGTTGTTGTTGTGCTGGGATCACGGGGCAGACTGCAGTAGCAAAACATTTTCTGATGATGAATGATTTGAGTTTCTGTAAAACCCGGCTTGATTCACTAGTGTCGCCTTCGTCTGTGCTGCAGTCAGCTGATTGACTGGTGCACACACTGTCGTGTATACAGGTTGTGCAACTTTTCCTGACTATCCAACATTTATTATGTGGGAAAAGAGATGTGCAAACTGTTTCCTAATTTGATTCAGATTTATGTTTGCGCTTGCTCACCCTGTTCTGCATCTCTTTGTGCGTGAGTTCTCTAAGTACATACGGTCCTAGTCCATCAGGTAAATGTTTTCCATCAGTCAGTTTTTGTTGTACTCACAGCCCCACTTTTAGAGCGTTCTGTTTATGTAGTTTAGTTGCATCTGTGTGTGATCTCAATTCTTGCAAGGCTTTTATTTTGTGCCTCAAATGTATTCAAAATATGATTTTGACAGATTTAAAGAGTAATGGCATTTTTCTGAATACAAACTACAGACAGCTCAGTGAGTATTGAGTTCATCCAGTCAAGTGTAGGAGGGGTTTGTGCTGAGACCTTAAGTTTCAGTATAACAGCCAGTTTTTCTTGCTGGGAACCATCTTTTGTGAAAAAAGTTTGTAGCACATTTCAGCTGAGATCCTCTGCAGGAAAACATGCAGAAGAGAGATCTTGTATTTGTTGTCGTGAAGCGGCGCACAGAGTTCAACTCCTGAGCTTTCCTCACTTTCTGTAGTTTTGTACAAACATAAAGTGCGAAGATGTGTCTACACACACACACACACACACACACACACACACACACACACGCAATAAGACATACATGATTGAAGTGGAACATTGTACCATTTGTCTTGGATAATATAGAAAAGAAAGCTTCTTTGATTAGTTACCTAAATTAGTCTTTGGCACACACTATTTTGGATAACTATATAGATAACACTATAGCAGCATGAATCTTTGGGCCTTGTTCTGTTTTACACATCCCTTTTAGTAAAGCTTTGAAAACCCTTTGTCTTTTTACAGGGAATGTTAACAAAAAGAAAACTGCACCTCAGACACAACAGACATTTGGCTTTTATAATTAGTGTATAACAGTATTTATTGATTTTATAACAGAGGGGCTTTTCATGGGCAAATCATTAAAAATGACGGTCATACTTTTCTAACTATTCTTCTATTCATTGTTCAGTGCTTTGCATGATTTTGAGAGCAACAACAGGACTTAATAAGGAGGCGCTGTCTTTAACTAACTGATGGCTAAACAGAAGGCCTCGTTGACTGATCAGACACATAGTCGAACTTAGCTATAGTGAAATGTATTCAAACATCGGTCACAGTTTTTTAAATCAGGAGGGTTTTTTTTGCAGAAAAATACAAAATTGTTAGTCTGGTAAATATTTAGGCCTATGTCTCCACAGCACACATACGCCTGCAGTGTCCTGAAAGACCTGACCCTGGGCTGAAACGAGCTGTAGACCATGTTAATATGTTTTTTCCTAAAGACGAAGGGTTTGTATTTTTAAGCGTTTTTGAGTGGGAATGCTTGGACATCAAATACAGTGCAAATGTTATGCATCAAAATTGGTTGTGATTTGAGATGGAAGATTAGCACACCGATTTTTAAAGCTTAAAAAAAAAAAGACTGCCCCTGACCATCAATATGATAAACAGTTTGAGGAAGTGAAGGAAAACCAGGGATCCTAACCTCTTCACAGAGCAATGTTGGTGTTTGATTTACTGAGATAAAATGATAATTACCTGCTGCTTACCATATCCCTGAACACATTTCAACAGATCCCCTCCAGCTCTTGGTTATCTTCAGAAGTCTTCATGAGAAAGTTGCACATGTACAGATTTTACACCTCCCCGTGCATCCCCCCCTCCATTCCTCGCATCTCTTCTCCCATCATTCCCCTCATTGTCATGGTAATAGCTCCATCGTGCGTGACCAAAACGGTCAACTTAATTGATAAAAAAAGAGATCACCAAGAGGGGGTTTGCATATATCAGACATGAAGGATTCTCATTCACTGAAGGCTCAAGGAATACATTACGGCACTTGTAGCCAATTGAAGAAGACTGCCGTGGATTGGCAGCTCTCTTGTTATGTGCTATCAGATTGTTTGGCATGACTCGACATCTCCAAAAGTACCAACTCACCACCAAGAACATGCACACTTAAACATGCAGGAGTGTAGTTTTGTATCTGAGAATAGAGCGAGAAGAGAGACTTGTCAGTGTGGTCTCGCACTCATAATTACATTTTTGTTGCACCTGCCAGTCTGAGGCAGGTGTTCCCACACAATGAGCCTTATTATAAAAGCTTTTTGAGCTGTATTCTAATGTAAGTTACTGATGAATGTGTGTACATAGAGCATATTTATTGCTCTTAAAGAATATGACCGCTGATATTCTATAGATTTGTCATTGTCAGCGAATCCCAGAATGAAAGCAACAAAACCAACTGTGTCTTTAGTGGTGTCAAAACTAGAACCTTGACAGCAGTGGCCTAAAAAGGATGTTGGGATGCCGACAATTAGAAACTACTTCTACTACAGATGATGATGAGAATCAAGCCTTTGTGAGCAGAACACTGTTCATATTTGCTTTTTCAAATATTCAACAAGACTTATCGTTATAGTTTGGTTTTGATCTAATAAAGTTTGTGACATACATTGAGTTACAATTGTGATGATTTAGTATTTAACTTGTGCTCAAAACACTGACATGACATTTGAAAAACTCAATTCCGACATTGAAACTTAATAATCCACAGGATAATATATCCTTCATTAAATTAGTAGAATTGTGTTTTGGTGGAACTGACCTTTTGAAAACAGACGATTTGACATTTGTCTCAGAAGATGCAAATATTGGAAACAAGATGCAGCTGAAAGATATTCAGTTCATCATCACAAGAGAGACCAGAAGTAAATCCACACAGTTGAGAAGCTGGATCTAATAAGACTCTGGTCTTATTGCTTGAAACAATTTATAGCGTATTGAAATGTTTTCTATTTATCGACTAATTGATTAGTCAACTGAATTCAGGTGCAATCTGCACACAGCCGAAGAACTTAGTCAGACTGAATGTTTCTCCCCATCTGATCTGATCTGTGTGTGTGTGTGTGTGTGTGTGTGTGTGTGTGTGTGTGTGTGTGTGTGTGTGTGTGTGTGTGTGTGTGTGTGTGTGTGTGTGTGTGTGTGTGTGTGTGTGTGTGTGTGTGTGTGTGTGTGTGTGTGTGTGTGTGTGTGTGTGTGTGTGTGTGTGTGTGTGTGTGTGTGTGTGTGTGTGTGTGTGTGTGTGTGTGTGTGTGTGTGTGTGTGTGTGTGTGTGTGTGTGTGTGTGTGTGTGTGTGTGTGTGTGTGTGTGTGTGTGTGTGTGTGTGTGTGGTGTGTGTGTGTGTGTGTGTGTGTGTGTGTGTGTGTGTGTGTGTGTGTGTGTGTGTGTGTGTGTGTGTGTGTGTGTGTGTGTGTGTGTGTGTGTGTGTGTGTGTGTGTGTGTGTGTGTGTGTGTGTGTGTGTGTGTGTGTGTGTGTGTGTGTGTGTGTGTGTGTGTGTGTGTGTGTGTGTGTGTGTGTGTGTGTGTGTGTGTGTGTGTGTGTGTGTGTGTGTGTGTGTGTGTGTGTGTGTGTGTGTGTGTGTGTGTGTGTGTGTGTGTGTGTGAGAGAGAGAGAGAGAGAGAGGTCTGTTCTCCTCCAACAGTGTATTTTTAGGTCCTGAGAAGCAGCTGTCAGTGTCTCTGTCTGCACAGATGTCCCGGCTGTCTCTCCACTGACAAATGTGGCGAGGCTCAGGAAGAAACAACACGGCCTATTTGTAATGGCGCTGCCTCAGTCCTGCTCTTTTTCAGATTACGTGGTCTTGTGTTAACACCGGTGTGGGTTTGTGTGACGATGACAGTGATGGGTGGAGGTGTTGTTGTAGTCTGTGTCAAATCTGCTTAGCTGCAAAGTCTGCAACTTTTCTGTGAACAACAACGCTGTGGTTGTTTACAGTAATTGACTTTATGGTGAAACATCAGCAAAAAAATGCTTATGAGAGAGGAACATGATTGGTCCTTTGGTTTTGTGATATTTACCAACATTTAGTCTCGTTTTACATTTAGAGTGCCAGCTAACGTTAATGCATCAGATACCCACGGTTACCAAGCGAGCGCTAAATACATATGACTGCTGACCCCAAGATCAAAAAGCTTTCCAATTGTGTGTATATAATCAACAAAATGACTGTATTCTCTACAAGATGGTCAAGTATCTATTAGCACAGATAAAAAGCTTCAAGCTCTAAACAAAACTGGTTCTGTTGTTGCTGCACTAATAAGCACTTCTGATTTAACGTTAGAGGCCACCAGTTTCTCTCAATGGGTCCTTCATAAAATTCACTATTTTTAGCCAAAGGATTTTGTTTTTTACAAGAGATATTTATTGTCCTCAGTCACAAGCCAAGTCTCAAACGGGAAATACACATGGTTGTGTATGGGAACATTAATGTACTATTACTAATTATTAGCTATTAATACAGCCAACACACATATAAACAAAGTGAAATGTAACTATTTGGTTTGTAAGGTATGATGGACCGGTTACCTTGAGTATTGATGACCTACTTTAGCTCAACATCTGTATATTGTTGTGTGGTGTGTGTGTGTGTGTGTGTGTGTGTGACAGCGAGTGATGAGAGAAAAAATGTAGCACAGACTGTGCCAAATAACCTATAACCTATATAAACCTATGAATAATAATTATGCTGATTTTTTTTCTGGCCATATCAGATCATTGTTGCCAATCAATGGTTTGTTTAAAACGGGCCTTTATACATTCTGATTAGCTAAGAAACAAAAACATATAATATTAAATCTTAAGTAAAAGTTTCCCGACATATTTAGTTCACAGAAAGCGAATTGTTTGAAAAATGTGCCTCTGCAACACATCTTTAAGGTTTATTGATGCTCGTGCGGTTTAAACTGAATCTGAAGCTGGTTTATGAACGTTTGCAGAGCCCGAAATGTTTGTTGAATGCGACGAATAATGAAATGTTTCCTGGGATGAGTCCGACTGTCTATAGAGGACATCAGTGCAACAATATAAGGCAAGCAAATGTGATATTACGTTACTGAAGCACCGACTGACATTGTGTGTGTGTGTGTGTGTGTTTGTGTTTTGGCAGGGGGAGAAAAATGGCGGCTTTGATGTCCTCTACCACAACATGAAGCACGGCCAGCTGGCAACCAAGGAGCTAGCAGAGTTCGTCCGTGAGAGGTAAGGTTTGTGAGTCTCTGTGTGGGAGGTGGCGCTCGTGATGGGACTCGGTGGAGCATTTTGAATCTGTATACTTGGATGGAAAGATGAGAGACCGTGCACACAGATGACAAATGACCTGTTTTGAATTGTATCTCTCACTGTATCTAACAAGGCGTTTCATAGGAGTCAGAAGACTTTCACAAGTCTTTCTTTGTTAAACTGCTCCAGCGTTCCCTCTGGCCCTTGTCCTCACTACTGTGCTACTTCTGGAGCTCACTTTCTCTACAACTCTCATACACACACAAGCCTGAAAAGGTGAATTATCCCTCAAAGTCAGAGGTTTACACTGTATCCATGTTTGCAACTGCTGGGTTTAAATAATCAGATTCTTCTTTTTTTGTCTTCTTTATTTGACAGAGGACAGTGTAGAAATTGGGTGTAGATCAAGATGCAATATTGTGATATTGTAATCCAGGAGATTTTATTGACAAAATGGGATTTTAAAAATATTTTTTTTAATGCAATCAGAACAGTTGGATCACAATCCCTGTAATAGGCAACATTATATAACTACTTTGATAAATTACAACATTGCTATCTAGCTCTCTGGGTTTAAACACAACACAAAATGAACCACAGTATTTTTGAGAATCCATACAGTATCACAAAAAATAATATTACAACACTAAAGTGTAGCTTGAAATGGGACTTCTCTCTCGTCACGTTTAAAGTGTGAAAATATGAACAAGTGTGAATGTACCATAAGCAGCCAAACAAAAATATGTTGGAACTAAATAACAGTGTGATCTTTTTTTAGTGGATTATAAACTAATGATGATTTAGCCAAATAATTTTAACACAATATCATGCATGTAGCCTCAGTAGTTTTTTAAGACTCTAAAACACAGGACTTACCTGTGAAAAAACAGGATTTACCTTTTTTAAATGATTTAGCTGGAAACCTTAACAAGTTCAAACAACTCATTAAGAAACTTAGCTCAATAAGCTACAGCTGATACAATCTGTTAGCATCTAAACAAAGAGCATGTTTTTGTTTACCTCAGTCTGAAATCGAAGACGCATTGTTTTAAATCATGAATTATAAATTGTAAAATCCTGCCAACGTTATCATTGTGAAATACATTAATGCTGTGCAACAACTGAAAGCTTGACAGGCGCACAACAGCACCCGAGGGGGAAGTCAATTATCTAATTAAAACTGTCCTCTCAAAGTGGGTAGTTTGTTCTATTACATACCCTGTCCTCTAATTAGGAACTTATCAGTGAGTAGATGAAGGGTAGTAATAAGGTTCCCACAGCTGGAAGTGAACGCACACAGAACGCTCTGTCAGACCGCTGATATGATCCTGACATTGATTCAGCGCATGTGCACATTCCTCGCAGGGGGAAATTCACTTATCTGCTCGGACAGCAGCAGAAAACAAATCAGCAGTCAGGAAATGAAATCAGGCCACTGAGGGTAAAGGAGTGTGCCATCCCGCAGGACGGAGGAAAGGCAATTGTTTTGGTACATTTTCTCTCTCTCCACTTGCCTTTTTTAAAGGTCGTTCTGATATAAGATGCCATATAAAACACTCAGTTAAAGTACCACAACAACTCCAACCACGTTCTCCAGGTTTCTCAGTCGACGTGTTGTATCCGCTCCAGGGAGTCCCTGCTGCTCGGTGTAATGGAGATGTATGGCTACGCTTGGTTAGTGGGGCACCGTTGATGGTGGGCACACAATAGCTTTGACTAATGCTGAAACAATACGTTTAGAATGAATTAATTCAGTGTGCTCACAGAAAATTAATCTGCAACTATTTTGGTAATCAATTAATTGTTTCAGTAATCCATAGGCCAAACATTCACTAGTGACTAACTAGTCTCTCTTTTCTTTGTCTTTTATGATAGTAAACCTAATATGTTTGGGTTCTGGACTGTTAATCGGGTAAAACAAGACATTTGGAGATGTCACTTTGGACTTTCGTACATATTTATGGAAATCTTTACTATTTTCAGACATGTTATAGACTAAATGATTGATCAATTAATAGAGAAAAATATTTATAAATAATGTAACCATTATTTGCAGAACTAAAGCAATTACATTTTCTCAAAGAACACTTTTATCTAGTTAAAATCCCAGTTGCTTGCTGGTTTCAGCATCTCAAAAGTGAGAATTTGCAGCTTGTAAATGGTATTACTATTTTAGATGTGGAGAGAGTAATTATACAGAGATCACACGAAGGTACTGAAGTAAATATACTGGAAAACTAAACCAATTTGAGTTCCATCAATGTCTGCATCACTGCTTGTTTATGCTTAATGACTTTCTGTAGCAAGTTGTTCTGTTCACCCTCAGGATATTTGGATCTCTTCAGGGTCAACAGATGATGGTTATTAAAGTTTCATGCCAGCCTTGAAAAACAAGTCCATCTTCATTTAAATGTGGCTCATTGCAACAATGTTCCAACACTAATGAAAATACATGTGTATTTGTCTGACTAATGGTGGATGCTCAGAGTTCGGGACAAAGTAAGCTCCAGATGGAGAACATAACATATGAGGCCATTAGCCAAGGCAATAGCCTTGTGGGGAAGTGGAATTGGTCACCATTACATTCACCAGTCTAAATGTTATTTAGAGGAATTTAGATTTTAAAAGAATGCACACAACATTACTCCTCCTGTCGAGTTACTGGCAACTGTACTAGAAGAACTAAAGGAAAGAGACGTGTATATTCTGCCACACACATGCATAAATACAAATATTATTACTACTTTTTTTTTTTCAGTGCTGCTATTGAAGAGACTTACTCCAAATCAATGAGCAAACTGGCCAAGATAGCCAGCAACGGAAGTCCACAGGGGTGAGTACCACCATGTAAACACGGGACGCAACAGCAGCTTCCCCCAACAGCCCGTCCTCGTATACTATTGAAAGGTGTTGGCTACTGTAATTATACATGTTGTGGTCATATGGCTGCATATGGGATATGAATGAGTACCATCTGCATCACCAAATGTTCACATTTATGATTAAATAATTGCCCTCCTCTCTATTTAGCCTTTGTTTTAATACATATGTATTATTAAATATGTATCATATATCTATTATATGACAGATTTTCCTCAAAATAGTAAATGTAGTATACATCTAGTAAAAACTATTTTGATGAAATTACCAATAATGCATATGGATGTGTATGTCTGCATAGCAACCATCGAAGAGCACTAAAAACATATTTCTTAATCTTCTTCTTACTATGGATGAACGCACATATTTCTGCCAGAGTTGAAACCTTTCTTAGTTATTGCTCTGTGGGAATGTCTGTAATCATTTCAGAGTCTTCTGAATGTTAAACTCCTAATAAACCAAACCAAAGGATGCGTTTTCCTACTTTGAAATTAGATTGTTCCTTATTTAGTATTGAATGTTAAAAAAAAATACTTTTCACAGCTTTTTGAAATAAAAACTTGTTTTTACTGACCTCCGGTGTCTCTGCACATTTTGCTGCCACCAAACCTCCACAACCCACCTCGGGTAGATTGTGATTACATGCTCTTAATCTCTCCATGTCTTTGAAAATAACTTCTTTATTTGTCATAGTTTAGTACACAAGAACGTCACAACCCTTTACTTGATGAAACAAAACATTGTTTTAGATTTTGGTTCCAAGCTTTGTTGAGCAAAGTCTTGAAGAAATAATATTTCAACATGTGACTCTTGGTATTAGAATACATCTACAATGAAGAGAAAGTCTTCTGTGTGTGCTTAATGCTTGTGTATCACTTCCTAGGACCTTTGCTCCCATGTGGGATGTGTTCAGGGTGTCTTCAGACAAACTGGCCCTCTGCCACCTCGAGCTGATGAGGAAGATGAACGATCTCATCCGGGACTTCAACAAGTACGGAGACGAGCAGGTCAAAATTCACCGTAAGGTGCGTAGCTATAATCAGAATGCTTTCCCACTATCCTGACCGCAAACTGGTGGATTTTATGTGATAGACTTGGATAAATTTTCTCATAACTCGCCCTTCGAGAACCTGTCATTCTGATCTAATTTATCTCATAGAATATCCCATTAGTTTATGGTAATTGGTGCGTTTTCCCCCCAAGTACAATGATGATGATGTGTTCAGGATCTTCATGCGATGTCTATTTCTTTGTGTGTGCGTGTGTCACCCAGACAAAGGAGGAGATGGTGGGAACAGTTGAGGCGGTGCAGGCGGTGCAGGTGCAGAACGGCCACCTTCAGAAGTCAAAGGAGGGTTACCACGCCAAGTGTTTTGAGCTGGACCGGCTGAGGAAGGAGGGGGCTCCACAGAAAGAGCTGGAGAAAGTTAGCAACAACTTTCTCTATTTTCAAGATTGTTGTCAATTCTTCAACTCAATGAAAGCTAGTCAGCGTTCTTTTAAATAATATTAGAGGGTTGGTTCACACAAATTGGGGGGGAAAACAATATTTTCACACTTCCCTGTTTTTAAGATATCTGCCTCTTTCCCGATACAATGAAAGTGAGTCGAAACGGGGCGAATCCCAGACTTATAAGTCTAAGTAAACATTAGTGAAGGATCACCATGCTCTATCTTTAGTCTTTGTGGCGCAGGCAATAAACAAGTACAAACATTTTAGTGTGAACTACTTTACCCGCAGCCAGATATTACCGAACAAAAGTCCCTAACAAAGCTTTTGACATAATTATTTTGTAGTTTTGACCGATCCTTCACACAAACAACACGTCTTATTTTAGAAGAGAGCTAAGAGTCGGTGTTGGGCATGATATCAAATAAATATGTTTAACTGTATCGGCAGATGGAGAGTGATTGTCATGTTGCTTTCACACAATCTACATTATCGTCTTTATTCATAATAATAAATCAGTGCTTTTCCTTTGCAATGCAACATAATAGTACCAGTGTGATACTTCTGAAATGATTTGTTATATAAATAGTCTTCTTTGATAGTTAATTCAGCCTCGTACCTCTTTCCTTGTGATCATCACAACGCAGCCTCAGTCAAACCTAATTGTGTTGATTTAGTGGTTTTAAAACATCTCAATTTCATAAAAAGTAAAAAAACATAAATACAAAATACAGCTTTTTGTAACTTTGTATTAAAAGTACATTCAAGTGCAGAGCTACTCGATGTGTCTCTCAGTACGTCTCGTGGACAGCTGGATGTGAACTGGGACAAATCGAGTGCCCTGATTCACTCTTCATCACTCTGGGATGACACATTATTATTATTATTATTATTATTATTATTGAAAGTCTTGGGACCCTAAAATCTATTATCCACTTGTTTCTTGTTGTTTTCCAGTCAAGAGTGCCTGTTATATAGAGGTTACATTAATTATTCAATTAATCCTGACAATTTTGGGAAACAACATTATCTAACGGCTCTGCTCTAGATGTCCGCACTGGGAATAAATTGCTGTTGTTGTTTTGAAGGCACAGACTGAATAATGAATGGGGTAGTAGTTGTAATCATGGAGCATAAATTGTTCTCATTCACTCGCTATTCATATTTATTTCAGGATCGTGAATGAGAATCCGGAGCTTAAGGCCACATTGATCCTTTTCCTTTTCTTTCTCACTAGGCGGAGCTGAAGTCTAAGAAAGCGGCCGAGTCATTTGCGGTGTGCATCGAGAAGTACAACCGCGTGGGTGGCGAGTTTGAGCAGAAGATGAGCGAGTCCTCCCAGGTCAGCTCTCACCCACCCTCTGATGTGGTGCTTTTTATGCATTTCTTTATCTCCCTCACTCATCCCTCTCTGTAACCTCCCACTACACAAGAACTCATCTCATCCTTTCATTTATTCCCTTATGTCTTCCCCAAAAATGGAAACTCCAATCCCCAACTCTTAAACACCCACCTGCTGGCACATCCTAACCCTCGCTCATTGCCTTTAATCACTGCCTCCACACTTCCATGGTTACTGCTGCTGTTTCCATGGAGATCTTTAACAAACCCCAATGTCTGTGTTTTACATTTGAAATGATGACTGAAATCCTTGTGACCAATTATTTCTAGTAATAGCTTTGAGGGGGAAGATGTGGTCATCAGTATAAAGGAGTCTGTTGTTCCTGAGAGCTCTTGTTGAGAATGTGTCAAAGAGGAAACCAAATGAATAACTGATATGCAAATAAGAGATTAGGATGCTATTTAAAATTGTTATTAAGCATAAAACTAGAGGGGATAACAAGATAAAGGCACCTTTCATGGTTGTAGCTTGGTTTATTTGGTCTGGATCAAGAGAAGATAAAAGACGCATTGTGGTTCAGCTGTTGAAAAAGAGTTGATGTGCTAAACGGATTCGATGCCCTAAATAGATGATGGAAACACATTTGCCGAATAAATTCAACATGGCAAACATTTAACCCACATGATTGATCAGCTGTTTTTGTTGTCGACTTCTTCCCGAATAGTTGCGTAATGTGCGATGGTTGTCTTTGTCTCCGGACAACATGAAACGTGTCTGAGACTAGATGGCATGAAGGAACAATAAAAAATCAAAAAAATATTTGGTAGATGGGTTAGAAACGGTTGAGAAAGGAGACAACGCAGTGAAAGTCTGTTTCCTGTGTGTCAGGTGTTTAACCAAAGCCCGCTCCTTCAGGAGATGAGTGGTAGGTCCTGAGTCCCTTAACTCCAATGGGGGAAGTGAACGGGAACGCATACAGATTCTTTTTCTCCTTAGTCACCAAAGTGAACATTGATATAAATACAGTACAACTCAGGGTCAAACACAATAATACAATACACATGCTCTAAATTCCTTATCAAGCTTTTTAAAACACGTCCGTCTTTATTGCTGTTAAATGGTCCAACTTGAGCAAAATAAAGAAATATCTAAAACTACAGATTAGTCTGAAATATCGTTGAGACACTGGAGTCGTGGCACGTGTCAGATGGGAATGAAGTGCCCTGCTGAAGGCTGACAGCAGTTGCAATGAGTCCGTTTGGACTCTACCCATTTAATCGGAGAAAAGAAACTGGCGAAGCTCACTGCTCATGAACTATATCAAGACGTTCCCCCTGAACCAGATGGTGAGAAATGAGTTGGCTGAATTAGAAGCAGGATGAAACTTAAATACTAAATCCTCTCTAATTATTGCTGGTTTAAAGACCTGGCAACCCAGTGCCTCTTCTGCTGGCCGACTGCTCCTCTGTAGCTACTCCTGAATCCGCATATCTCTTTTTTTTTTTTTTTTAACTCACTTTTTTTTATTTAGTTTTCAACAACAAACAATATGTATTTTCATACAGTCGCTTCCTGTCAATTTTTCAGTTGTATGTCTTGGTTCACATGATATTCAGGTACAGTGTACAAGACATAAAGAACAACAAACATCAAAGGTGATCATTCCAAGAATGAAAAGAAGAGGAGAAATGAGGATAATGAAAAGATTGCATAAAATATAAATTAAATACAAATGATACAAATGAAATAAAATAATTAATTTGAATAATGATTGTCCACTCCTGAGTGTATGTGCTATATATGCTTTTCATAGAGGATTGTGTATGATGTGTGTGTGCCCAGAGACAGTTAACAAGAGCAGTTCAACCAGAGGGCCGAGCAACATTCAGTAATAACAATCATTGTAGTAACAATGCTGCGACAGGACCCCATCGTTTGGTAAAGATAGGCTTCTCTGTTGGGAATTATGTAGATTCATAGATAGAAATATGCTATATAATTTACTTATTGTTTTCTTATCTTCATTCCCCATCTGTATCTCGATTTAAAAACCTTTCTAGGGGTGTACGTTTCACAAGCTTTCCCCACTCTTTGTGTGTTGTTAGAAAAGTTCTTAATTGTAGGTACCTGTAGAAATCGGTTTTGGGAAGATCAAAATCTTTTTTCAGCTGCTCGAATGTCTTGAGGTTATCCTCATTAAATAACTGGTGCAGGTGAGCCAATCCCATGTCTGACCACTTTCTAAAGCCCGTATCCAGATTGTTGGGTGTGAAGGTCTTCATAGATCCGATGCTCGTTAGTAATGAAATACATTTTGGAAGCCCAAAAGCTGTCTGTATTTTGTTCCAGATTTTAAGAGTAATCTTAGTCCACTCTGCCACTTCTTTTACGGGCGCATCTGAAAAAGGCAAGACTTGTAAGGGCTCTGGGCATATGTTTTTCTCAATATTACGCCAGCGAGTGTATGTGTCATTCTGAATCCACACTATCAGAGGTTTCATTTGTGCAGCCCAGAAGTAATATTTTAAGTTTGGGAGTTTAAGGCCTCCATTTAGTTTAGAGAGCTGTAATGTTTTAAGTCTAATTCTAGGACGCTTTTTTTGCCAGATAAATTTAGAAATGATTTTATCCAGGTTATCAAAACTAGATTTTGGAATTTCTATAGGTAGCATCTGAAATAAGTAGAGAAGTCTGGGCAGGACATATCTCTTTTTTTAAAGCCTATTGTCACTTTATTGCATTTATGTGGAGTTTAAAGTTTCTGTTTTATTTGATTGTGGTTGAATCTCAGACTGAGTGAATTAAGAAAGTTGCAGTTCATCTTTTTATTTTTATACAGAAGTTTCAGGAAATCGAGGAGACCCACCTACGGCAGATGAAACAGCTGATCAAAGGTTACTCCCACTCCATAGAGGACACCCATGTTCAAGTGGGACAGGTAAGCTGACACTGAACCTGCAGCATCACCAACGACGTATCTTTTTTTTTTTTGTCTCTATATATTTTCATAAAACCCCTTTTCTCATATATAAATTGGAGAATAACATGCCAATAACTCAGTGTGTTATACTTTAAGACCCAAGGAACTCTTGTGCCCTCTGAATCATGTCTCATCATTGCTTACAGGTTTTCTTCATTTGATGTCACATTTAGTTAAAGTATCATAACATGTCACAACAATGCCACACTGGTCAGACAGCCAGCATTTGCAATTATAGATCCACTCGTCCTGTTACATGAATAATGATCATTTATGATTTCAGCAGCAGTTCAGTTTAATGTCCAGCTCAACTTTCCATGCAGCATAACTGTTTAATGCTAATATTCACAGTACAGACAACAAATGTTTTTTTTTTAATCATACATTATGCATTGTTCAAATTGAGTCCAAGAGGCTCGAACAAATAAACAAAAATATATGAGTATTATTATTATTAGTAGTAGTAGTAGTAGTAGTAGTCGTCCCATTGTTTCAAACGAGATGCACACAAACATTTGAAACATAAAAAACAACATACATGCAAACACATACAACATTACACACACACAGAACTTTGATAACAAAAAACATAATTTTCACGCCACCTTTTCTAATACTACGAGTGTTTTTAAAGGACCACGTAATCATTCTGCTCTCCTGCAGGTCCACGAGGAATTCAAGCAGAATGTGGAAAACATCGGCATTGATAACCTCATCCAGAAATTTGCGGAGCAGAAGGGCACGGGCCAAGACAAGCCAGGTACAGCTCGTCTCACCAGGAGGAGTTTAGTTTTCTTGTTTCCAGTAGGAGGGAAATAAACAACTTAAATCAGCAGCTTACATAACAACAGAAATATGAATACACCCACACGGAAAACAGAAATGTTGAGACGAAATAATTCACAGTGACACAACACAGTGAGTGATTGATTCAACTACATGCTCATATCTGTGTGTTGGTTTTCTGAATGCATTTTATTTTGATCTGCAGCTGTGGTTGGTTTTGAGGAGTACATGACGGCTGTGCCACCAGAAGGTGGCAAGAAGAGTCGAGCAAAAGCCTTCAGGATCCCCGGCCTCGGCAAGAGGGACAAGGAGCCGGACTCCACGTGAGTGTATGCACAAACACACACACACACACACACACACACACTGATCTTCATTCTTTGTTACTGGCTTCAGTTTGACTAATTATTATTAAACAAAATGCATCTGTGTCTTTTATTTTGTATTTGTAGAGACTCCGCTGTGACGGAGACACCGGTGAGTATCTGAGACGATTCACTAAAGCACTGCAGCTTCTTCCTGTCTGAGTCCTAAAGCTGCAGACAAATGTGTTGAAGAGAACGCCTGCACAGTGAGAAGAGTGTGGGGGGGGAGGGGGAGAGTCACATACAAGTGTGTGTTTGTGGAACAAAGTTGTGTGTGTGTGTGTGTGAGATAATGACTTGACTGACTGTGTGGGGTTTCCCAGGTTTATTCTGGTACTTCTGAGAATAGGTTTTTGAGATACTTTGGCAGCGACAGCGTGCGTGCGTGCGTGTGTGTGTGCATGCGTGTGTGTGTGTGTGTGTGTGTGTGTGTGTGTGTGTGTGTGTGTGTCAACATTCTCGTTATTACTGAAAGAAAAAACTGCAAAAGTTGCATTAATACTGAACGATGCTTAAGTTGGCCCAAAAAACAAGCTAGTCTGCCGTCTTTAGATCATAATAGTGCACTCATTGTGAACACATCCAGTATATAGTTTTGGGGACACCTCAGTAGCTCACCGGGAATGCTGCTCCCCTCGCTTTCCCGCTTCAATGTCTCTTCGGCTGTTTTAACAAATAAGTGTCAAATGCTCAAAACATACATCAGTGGCTGGATAGAAAAGAGACAGGAATTTAGGGCAAAGTGACAGCCTGTACGACTGGAAGCTGCATCTCTGGATTTCTGTCCTGTAGGGGGCAGAAGAACTCCAAAACAATCTGACTGACGGACATCGCTGACATATCTTCGCCTTATACATTTGTTATTATGATAATGTGTTTTGCTGTTTGAATTAAGAAAGGTCTACTTAGACATCAAGCGGACAAAGGGATCATCTCTTTGGAGTCGTGTTCTTGGGAATTCCCTTTTTGTCTTTTTATTTTCTCAACCAACTCCTGGAGGAAAATATGTGACCGGACCGCTAAATAATGAGATTTAACTCGACATAAAGCTTTGTAAAGCTGAGAGGAGCTGCAGATTCAAGTAATACGGCCAACACCTTTCTCATTATCACAGTTTTTATTTTTCATATTTCTGTAATTATCATTTATTATAGTTACTTGATTTATATTTATTTATATTGATTCATGTTATACAAATATTGACTATAGCTGCCTTAAATCTGACTGGAGTTGAGCTGCTCCTGCACTTTTATGGTCTAATTACAACTTACCTGTTATACCATAAATCCAATTTTCATTCACTGTGATTTGGTACAAAAAGTATTATCAATGGCTGCATTTACACTTGTCATGGGAGCAGGTATTTTTAGACAGAGTGTGGACATATACAGATGGTTGATTAGATCTGATTTCAGTCAATCATCTATATATGTCCACACTCTGTCTAAAAATACCTGCTCCCAAGTCGTCTGGACTGTGCATCACGCCTCCCTCATGTCTTATTTTGAATATCATGTGACTGCAGCTGACATGTATTCAGACATCCAAATGATGTAAATCAAGAAAGCACACCTGTATCTTTAGCACAGCTTTGTTTGACCTGTTGGTAATGGCAGTTAAAGTTGGTTACAGACTCGCACCATCAACATTGGTAGCGCCTGTTTATTCTCTCACACACTCTGATAGAAAGTAGTTGAACAGTGTGACGAAGCACTTTTGTGTGTCGGGATGAGAATGAAGTACCAGTTGTCTCTGTGTTGCTCACCCAGCTGGTGTCTGACTTCCTCTTTCGTGTGTGTGTGTGTGTGTGTGTGTGTGTGTGTGTGTGTGTGTGTGTGTGTGTGTGTGTGTGTGTGTGTGTGTGTGTGTGTGTGTGTGTGTGTGTGTGTGTGTGTGTGTGTGTGTGTGTGTGTGTGTGTGTGTGTGTGTGTGTGTGTGTGTGTGTGTGTGTGTGTGTGTGTGTGTGTGTGTGTGTGTGTGTGTGTGTGTGTGTGTGTGTGTGTGTGTGTGTGTGTGTGTGTGTGTGTGTGTGTGTGTGTGTGTGTGTGTGTGTGTGTGTGTGTGTGTGTGTGTGTGTGTGTGTGTGTGTGTGTGTGTTCATATAGAATTCACCCCTGGAAGTCGATGATGAGGGATTTGTTATCCGCGCTGACAGCACACACAATGATATCCTTTTTTCTGCTTGCACTTGTTTCGCCAGGATAATTCAACTGAATATATTATAACTTTTTACGGTTTCCTTCCTTTATTAATAATTGTTTTTAATCATTCTTTGTTTTAGGTGAACCATGTTAGTGTCAACAGATGTGTGTGCCACATTGTGAGTACAATTAGAAAAGGGTGTAAAATTAAAGGAAAAACAAGGGTTTGATGCTCCTTGGCACAAATTCTCCAAGACACTGGAGCTCTGTTGGGTAGATGAACACAAGTCTTGCTAAAGATCTGGTGTTTTGAAGATGGCGATGGAAAGTGCTTTCCAACACAAAGGTCTAAAATCTCTCATCAGTCTTCAACAGGGTGATTGTGAAGGTCATAACACGTTTTATTTTTGTTTGTCCCCTGTCTGTAAATTGCATCTCGCACTAAGCAACTTTATTTGCATTATTGCTTAATTAATCTGCCTTTTTCTTTTCTTTTTTTACGTATAGTGCCCTATAAAAATGATTCACTCCCTTGGAAGTTATGTTTTATTTGTTTATTTAGATAATTTCTAGGGATCTGACTTGATGAGTTTATAATCATCACTTTGATTTAATGTTGTAAAACAATAACATATGAGAACTTCCAGCGGGGATGAATACTTTATATATAGGCACTGTGATCTTTTTATGTATCCTTTGGTCAGTAAAATATTGACACATTTTAACACATAAGTTATGTCTTTTAAAATTGTTATTTATTGGTGGCCTCAGTTCATCTGTCAGAAGTATTCAGTTATATGAACCACAAGCAACTTTTCCCATTTTTTTTAAGCTGATGGTATTAGTATTTTACTTAATATATTAAATCATTTTGATAAATTAAATCTGGATCTTAATGTTAAAAATGTATAAGAAAAGTTAACAAATGAGCCTTTTTTAAATGAACTTCAGTTGGAAACTAAGATTTAAGATGTCTGCAGGATTTCACAAAGTATCTCCTTCACATTATAGATGCAGTTTGCACCAAATTCAACCTCATGGGACCTCTAGACTCTGACAAGGCACCTAACTAAGGCAGAGGCGTTTTTCAATGAAGCGCAATCAGAAGTTTGGAGGTGAGAGGCGGGTTTAACCAATTTATTAACACAAACGGCCACATTCATGGGCTCATTAATTGTTGAGCCCCAGACGATAATAAAGGTCTCTAATCTATTTGTTGACACAAATGACTGGATGCATCCCCCTCGTTAAATAGAGACGAGGTAAACGCCTACATGGGATACGAATGAATTGTCCTCTTCACCTACAGCTCTGATCCATTCATCAGTAGCAGCTCTCTGTCCTGACGGCTCTGACATGCACAGAATAAATGGCTGCACATGTCCCTCATTTCCTCTGAATGAATCTTCTAGTAAACACAAACGCACCTTACGTCAAAGTCAGCTTTATTGTCAATTTCTCTCTCTCTATCTCTCTCTCTCTCTCTCTCTCTCTCTATATATATATATATATATATATATATATATATATATATATATATATATATATATATATATATATATATATATATATATATAAAAACTATCTGTCTTAGCAGCAGTCAGACATAGTCGACGATGTGATGCAACTCTTCCACGTGCAGTCCGAACAAAGAGGAAGGGGAGGGGACCTTTGTTGGGGGTGATGGTGCAGCAGGATGTGGCGGTTTGGCTATTTGAAGCTCTGCAGCAGTCACCTCCAGCACACACTGCAGTGCTTCTGCATCTGTTTTCATATCGGTGTGTGTTGCACGGCACTCTGCTTGCTTGCATTTTCTTACAATAAAAAAAAAGATCCAAGGATCTACAGAATTTTGTCCAAATGGTAATATTCACTGATGAATATTAGTAACAAATACTTGCACCTGCTGGTTTTTAATGTATACATTTTTCAGTCTCATATTAGTTTTATTTTTGAATATTGTTCTTGTTGGATTCTACAGTACTTTCAAAATTGCTTTTTTTTGTTAATTTCATCCTCTAAATCTCATAGCACAGCAATTGAAAAATATCAGTATCAAATTAGGCAATAAATCACACAGTACTCTTTGCATTAACAGTTTTGCATATTGAAACTCGGTTTCAATCGTAAAATATTGTAATGTTGACAGGGCCCTGTCTTTCTTGCCCAACATTACTTTCCATTCCTTGCATACAGTATGAGCTTGTTCTCCTTGACCATCCTCTCTGCTTCACGCTGCTCTGAGGACAAGGAGCACAACTTTTACTCCAGTGACTCAGACTTTGATGACGAGGAGCCCAAGAAGTTCCACATCCAGATCAGACCGGTCGCCAGCAGCAGTCGCAGTAACTCCGCTGCCACAGAGAAGGAGCTGAAAGCCACCATGGGGGCGCTCACTCTGCCGCCCAACAGAGGCGTTCGGCAACAGGTGGCGTTTGTTTTTGTGTTCCTCTCGTGTTGTGTGTTTTCTCAGGATCCCTCTGACGAGACGTGAGCAATTTCCCCAAAATGCAGAAATCTAAAACTGTGGAAAATATTCCTAATGCATCTTCCCCGTTACTTAGATATTCCCCCGAAGAAACTGGATGTTGCTACGTGTACCTCACTGTTTGAATATTTACCTCAAATACTCCTCATAGTCTAGAATGAAACACTCTCATCTAGACCTTTTCTAAGGATTAGAAAGTCCAACATTACATGTTTATGGAGAATTCCTGTTAATATCAATCTATTTGTTTCTGATTTTGTTATTTTGAGCCCTGCTGTTTTACATACCCACTAGAGACCTAAATGCATTAATTCGCAGTTGAAAATAACCATGAATGAGCACTATTTATTCCTATTTGATTGACTAAAATCTACAGTGTCCAGTTGTTGTTGAAAAATACTTCTTAGTCTTAATAATTAGGAACCTGTAATCTTAAAGCTGAGCGCCACAGACAAGGCTGTTTCTTTCTGTCTTTTTATTGGATGTTTTAAAATAAGAAACAAATAGAACAACACCTTCCTTTTCTTTCACATGAGTCCTCTGTATTGACCCAATCTGTCCCCCTCCCTTGACTTCCAGGTGTCAATCAAGCGGCAGCTCTCCAGTAAGTGTGTCTTTTGAGTAATTTTTGTGTTTGTTAACCAGTAACACATCTTTCTCCTGCAGCATAATGCAATGAGAAATATACCTTTATGTAGTCTGTGTAATCTTTTAGTACAGACTTCTGTTGTGTCTCTGCAGGAAACTCGAGTACTGCAGGAGGTCGATCAGAAGAGGGCGAAGTTGCCTCCCACAGGGGTGAGTCTGGTTTTAGTCTCATTTTCAATACCTATCTGTCTTGCTGTCAAGCTTTTTCTTTTTATATAGTAGTACAGAGCTGAAAGTGGATTATTCAATTAATAATTAGGAAATAACACAGAACCACGTCTGTGGGACTAAAGGTTTCCTTCCTGCAGCATCTCTCTACCTCCAGCCTGTGTAGCCATCGTTCCCTCTAGACATAAAATCTCTTCACTGGCTGACCTTGCATGAACAGCCACCCTCCATTAGTCACACCCGGCCCTCTGCTCGTGCTCCACAGCACAGTTTATCACCGAGAGGTTTGTATCCGCCAGTAGGTTAGTCTGGAGGCTACGACCCGCTGCTTCACAGCAGTGGGGAGTCTCTCTCTCGCTTAAGTCCAGAGGCAGCGAGATTAACGATGAGCGTCTGATTTAAAGCAGTGGCTCTGCAGCGGTGGCTGGAGCTGAGTGAGACCGGGCTAATTGCTGGTATTTATCACAGAAACGGTAATGGCTAATAGATTTCCCCTCATGTCGTCCTCAGTCGATCTCAGCCGCCCATCAACGCTGTGATGAATACACTGTGCTGCTGATTAGTCCTGATTAGGGAACTTTCTCTGCAATGAGCCACTGTATCTAAAGTGTGTGTGTGTGTGTGTGTGTGTGTGTGTGTGTGTGTGTGTGTGTGTCAGATGGAGAGCAGGAGGGTCTACGCAGATCCACCTCCAGTCCTGATCACAGCAGGTGAGATTGCTGTCAGTGGGCTTTCCAGAGGTCTCAGGTTTCCTCCTCACAGTCTCACCGTCTTTGTTTTATTTTTACCGTCGTCACCTAACTTCTCGAAATGTTCTTTCCTCTGTCTTCCATTCGGCCACAATCGTATTAATGAGTTTCAGGGTCTGGCTTGTAGTAGACAAGCCTGTTCATCCCAAAGCTGGTGGTTGGGGTTTATTTTAGGGTTCTCTGCAGGCCAGTCAAGTTCTTCCACACCTGGTTTTATGCTGGAAGGCATTGTCATATTTAAATGTTTGTTTCATGCTTAGAATGGACACAAGCGAGTCTGGCCCATAAAGAGGTGCAATAATTGGTAAAGAGTGTGCCGTTTTACAAAAGGTATGTTTCAAAACGGTGAATTCCATTGGACATAGTTTCTTATCTGCAGATATGCCATATTTCTCTTTCAGTTGCCCACACTTCTGTTCTCACTGCATCGCTCCCTCAATCACTCCTTTACTCTCCCTGATTGTATTTCTCATTCCCTCCTTGTTTGTCCCAGGTTGAGTTCAACAGCGTCTGGTTCAGACAGTCTGTTCGGACCCCCGCTGGAGTCGGCCTTCAAGTCCAAAAGCTTTGATGGTCGGGAACAAATCAGAGAGCAGAGCGCTTTTGGTGCCTCCGATTGTAAGAGTTGAATATTTTCGTTTTGTTCACATTAATAGTATTTCCCGAAATATAAGTCAATCCCCCTTTTACAGGGTTTTTGACGACCTTTGTCACAGTCCGACTAGCCTGAGTGGTTTCCCCGAGCTACAATAGTCGTCGTCCTTGAAGCCTCATCTTTTATAAGAGTGAAATGCTTAAATTAAAGAAAAACATAAATCTTATCTAGGTACGTTAGCACACATTCTTAATTAATATTTTAGTTTAATAATCAATGAATAAATAAAAATTTGAATTCATTTTTTTTAAGTATAACCAAAAACACAAACAAGGTAAATACGATAGAAACCAAACCCCCAAAAATATGCAGCCTCTTCAGTGCCCTGATTGAAATGTTTGTACACATTGCCATTAAGCCACATTCAAGAGGGGAACATAACTAAATAAACATGACTTAGTTGCAGCATAGTGAATTTGCTCTCTGATATATAAAAAAAAATGGACCCCAAATTGTACCAAAAGTATAGTATGAGTCAGATGAGAAGTACTTAAAGTACTTACAAAACCATTGAAACCTGCTAGTTTTTTTGGAAGCGTTCAGAAAAACCCAAAGTACACATGCCTGGATCAATTATTTTCTCAATAACTATAACCAAGCCCAGAAAAGATGAGTCTTTGTATACATATGTCCTATGATCCCATCAGGTCTTTTAAAGTGTAGTCTCTTATTAATGGAAGTCTTTAATCCTCCATCCCATCATCCCAAAGCTCATCAGATAACTCAGAACCAATTTCCAAGCCTCCCTTAGATGACTAAAACAGATTGGGATGGCAGATGTTTCCAGGTAGGTAACGTGTCCAACTGAACCAGAGGCTGCTTCACAACACATCCAACCAGCTGTAGCTGCCTGAGCGAGGTTGACAAAAAGGTCTCTGAGGCTTTTTGGTACTTTCATGATATTTAAATGTCTAATCCTCGAATATAATATGACCCCCATTTTTCAAAATGTAATATCCAGAAACTAATGTTGTGATATATTTGGGCCAAACTGAAACTGTATCTCACTACTGAGTTCTTTGTTTTCCGGCTGGTGTCCTGCACTGTATTGATCCCCTGTAATGTGTTTGGTGTGCGTGTGTCAGATGCTGCCTTCTCGTCCGACTCCTCCTCTCCGGAGAACGTCGAAGACTCTGGCCTGGACTCACCTTCCCATCAGCCCCTTGGGCCCTCCCCTGAGCCGGTGGGTTGGGCGGCTTGGCCTCCTGTGTCACAGAGTAAAGAGCAGATGCAAACACTGGGACGACCTGTGGACCCTTTCCTCTCTGCTTTCCGTGACCCCTCCCCTGGTCGGAGTCCTCTCCTGCAGGACGACCCTGCCAGCGTCTGGTCCGTCGCCTCCTCACGTCCCTCGCGTGTCCCCCCAGTTGTGGACCATTCATCCATGCGGTTTCCTGCTTTCTCCCAGTCCCTCCCCCCGCCCGAGGTGGAGTCGTCGGTGTGGAACTGCAAACACATCCCCCCCGAGGACCCCTTCCTCGCTGCGTTTGAGAGGACCGTCACCCAGGAGACATTAAACCTGTCGGACGCCTGGGCGCGTCCACCGCCTCGCCCAACCCAGGAGAGCAGGCGGATGGATGGGCGACCGGACGCATTCTCCATCGCCCTCACCGACACCAAGACTCTACCAACCTCTTCCTCCTTTTCATCCTCCTCTAACCGGAAAGACAGAGACCGGAAAAGAGACCAGAGCCTCCCTCCTCCTGTTACTTCTGATGACCCGTTTGCAATCACGATGATTGGCAGCCCAACGCACCAGTCGTCGCTGGCTGCAGCAGCTGGGTTAATCCCCCCACACAGCAGCGTCGGTGGTGGCGGCGGCTCTACCAATAGCAATAGGCTGCTACTCGATGCCAACTCCAGCTCTTTGCCCTCAGCTCAGCACAAGAAGGAGCTAATTCACTGGAACTCTTTCCACAACCCATTCAGTGAAAGTGTCTCTGGAGGGCAGAGCAGCTCCAAAACACAGGAAGGAGGAGGGAAAGGAGAGGGAGGTGGAGAGAGGAGGAAACATCGATCATCAGACAGTGAGCCACGCAGGAACGCCCCTCCACTCACGAGGCATTCAGGACCACAGGTGGATCTGTGTTTTTCCACAGATAAGGATCAAGACTGCCTGGATTTGAACACTCAGATATCATGCAGTATTGGTTCGCACAAGGGTACTGATTTTAATTTAATTTGAATCTTTTTATTGATGTTGACAGCAAGTTTAACTTTGTATCATTTCAAGGTTACAAAAAGTTTTTTCATAAAATAATTTAATACATTTAAATAAGGTGTGTGTGTATATACAAAAGTGAGATACCCAGTTAACAATATGATGAAATAAAAGGAAAACCTTAGGTTCTTAGCTATAATCTAAGTCAGTGTCACAACAGGAAACTACCTCTTAATCTGAAAAGAGTCGTAGCATCCTATCTTTACATTATCTCTTTCCAAAGCAACGTACAATCCAAGTAGACGAGTTTGGATGAGTCGTCGTTCATTTGCAGATTCGTACTGAACGAGAAGTATAAACCCGAATAAGGGAGTCCAGCTCGGTGGGTGCTGTGCTAGTGGCCACTTTATAGGTGTTAATTAATGACTTGACCAACTGCGAGCAGCAACAGGGAGCCAGTGGAGAGAAATGAAAAGTAGAGTGACATTTTGGACCACTTGAAGAGGCTTTGCTTGTATGCTGGCAGTCGTGCCAGAAGGGTTGCAGTAGTCGAGGAGACACACGGCCAGTGACTGTACGAGGAGTTGAGCGGCACAATTAATCATTCAAATCTGGAGCTTTAGCTGTTTACATAACTACATTACTAATTCACGGGGCTGTAATAGAACCAGCCATAATATCTGATAATGTACATTCTGATATATTTAGTATTTAAGATCTACAGCTTTAGTAAATCAAACCATCTACCCAGAACTGTCAGACTGGTTATATGAATAAAAACATTTTAATTTACAGTGCAGCATGTTCCGCTTCTGTTCCGCACTTTAATTCAGATTTCTAATGAAGCCTTTCTAATTAGTCAATACGTAGCCTAATCCTTCCAGGCCTGCCTGCTCAGTCATTCATTCAGGGCGTATTCAGCTAAACCCTCTTTATTTGTCAAATCATCTGTACTCTGACTCTGAAATCTCAAACACTGTCGTGGACTCATTCGATTAAAACTAGGGTCGGTAACATTGGAAAAAGCAGCAGGAGCACGCTAGATTAAATAAATGCATCCAACCGAAACACAAAGCGCTGCCAACTCTTTTCCAATGAATGCAGCGAACAGCAGCTTCAAAAGTCTCTAAATCCAGCGAGAAAGTGTTGCCAGCCCGTCCCTTCAGGCCTCCCAACGACGATCTCCCAAAATGATCATAATGAACGTAAACAACAAACATGGCTATAGTTAGTACTCTCAGCCTCAAGCTAGCAGAAGACACAATGAATGCTTTTCATTTATTGACTGCTGTCGGGTTGTCATGAGAATTTCCACGAATATGACAAAGTTTGTTCTAAAATACATTGCGCACCCTCTCTTAAACGTATCATACCAGTGAGGCGCACTCTTAGGAGGTGTTCTTTCTCACCAAGGAGGAAAATCTCTGAAGAATATTCAGATACCAACAGGAAGCTAAATCCCTCACTTGATCCAATTAAAATAAAGTGTGATTATGTTTGGTGCCAGCTTGTATTTGGCATTGCAGCTTGTTCAGCGTGTCTCCGGCTGTTCTGAAAACGACTTCTGTCTGATTTCAGAGGATGTCTTTCATAATCTGTCTCGCTGTGTGATTTCATAGTTTTTTGATGTGTTTGTCAGGGTCCAAGCACAACTTCAGACGGGACACAACTGACGTGGTTGCAGCTGCTCCTCCGAGAACAACCCGAGCCAAAAGGACGTCAGGACGACTCAGCGGCTGCGAGAGAGTAAGTTAACAGCCCAGCTATTTTAATAAACTCATATTTCCTTAAAATGTTTGTTCGCCATGAGCATCTAAATTATAGACATAACTTGTCACAGTTGTATTGCAGACAATATGAAGAGCTGAATGGAAAAGGAAAACAAATTTTCAATCGAACTTAGTCTTGTCATTTTGTATCAATATTCCCTTTTGGATAGTTCTAACATTTCTAAAATGTCAACATTATTATTGATATATGACCAAATTTGTGTAAACTTACTCAGTCGCCACTGATCCAATAGGTCAGTAAGTTTTCTATATAAAAAATTGAGCCAATATTGCTAATTCCTATGTTTTAGTCCCGGTCTCTGTGCTCCTCCCCGCTGCCGGAGCCCAGCCCTTCCCTCACCTCTTCCTCCTCCTCCAGCCCCAGTGAGTGGGGTCCTCAGGCCAGGGACAACGACTGGGGGGGTCAAAACCGAGCACCTAGTCCCGCCAGAGCGGGACAAGCCTCACCTCTGCCTTACCAGCACCAGGACCATCAGCAAAGACAGTGTAAGCCTCAGCACATGAATAATAAGTGTCTCTACAGTACGGATGTTTGAAAAACGTGGCAAGATTTCTGTTGAAGGGAGCATTCAGTAGCAAGAGAGACAAAAGGATCGTTTGGGAAATTCACTCATTTGCTCACTCGTGTCTGTGTAGTAAATATGATGAAGACATGGAAAACAGCTATTTAATTTAACAGTTAAACAAACACGATATATTGTGTTAATTATTGAGCTTTACTTGTGCTGGCAGGTAGATTTAGTTACCTTCAGACAGAGCCTGGCTAGCGGTTTCTGGTGGTTATGCTAAGCTAAGATGACCAGCTGCTGGCTATGGCTTCATATTTACCACACAGACATGAGAGGGGTATGCATTTTCCAAATGTCAAACTATTCCTTTAAAGGTGACTCAATTCATGTGAAACCCATAATAACAACGACAAGATCACATTTGTTCTCCGCAGTGCACCTGTCGCGAGGTCCCAGTCCCATTTCGCTCAGCACACAAGAGGCCTGGCCGGTGGCAGCAGCCATAACAGAATATATCAATGCCTACTTCAAAGGTGGACAACACAACCGGTCAGTATGAAACCTTTTTCTTCAAGATCACAGAAAAACACATTTTACAGGGCTTGCAGAGTTTTAGAGAGGGGGGGGGGGGGGGGTAATTGGAGAATTACATGAACATGACATCATGACATGTAGATCATTTGTTCAGGTAGAACAAGAACACCCAGTAGTTATCAGATCGGCAATCTACATGCCACGACATGATGTTCCTGTCATGCTTTACAGGAACGGCCCCTCCCGGCTGCACCCGGACTCTAATGGGTTTTTACTGCTCGTGTGAAAAAAGCTGCCTTTTGTCGCTCCAGAGGCAGCTGTGTGAAGTCTCATTAATTGCTTTGGTGGGGTCTGAAGACCAGCTTTTCAAGTTTGGAATAGAAATTAATCTGGTGGTGTGGAGTTGGAAAGAAGTGTGTCTCTCTGACCTCTGAGGCCCGCTCTTCGGCTCTATCGGCTCGAGGCTACATCAGCCATGACTAGCATAACTTTGAATTTCATTGTGCGTAAAAAGGAAGAAGAGTATGTGGAATAAAGAAATTGTTTTTTTTTGTTTTTTTTTGCTTGTTAACAGGATTAATTTTAACTTGTGTTTCCTTCCTTCTGCAGCTGTCTGGTGAAGATCACAGGAGACCTGACAATGTCCTTCCCTGCTGGCATCACCAGGATCTTCACAGCCAACCTCAACGTTCCCGTGCTCAGTTTCAGACTGGTCAACATCTCAAGGATCGATCGCTTCCTGCCAAATCTAAAGCTGCTCTACAGGTCAGCTGCTGTCAGCATGTTGAGTCACAACTGTGTTTTTAACTGCGATGCAATCCTCACCGTCCTGCCTCTGTGTCTCTCCAGTGATCCGTCTCAGAGTGACCCGGACACCAGAGACTTCTGGTTCAACATGCAGGCGCTGCAGCTCTACCTGCAGAGAGAGGCTGAACTCAACCCTCAGGCCTCCTACTACAACATCGCACTGCTGAAGTACCAGGTCAGGATTTAAAATGAGTATTCTACATTACTATTTGTTTCTGCATATTTGGGCCATTTTAATATAATTTGTCCGTATTATAGTCGCATGTCGCTGTGTTGAAAGGTGTTACTTAAAAGTTAATACATATTCAATGACATTTTCTGGGAAACAGGAATTTCCTTTTTTTTAAAAAGCGCCCTTTAAGTAAATCTTCATTCACTATTTGTTTATTATTAGAAACTTATTATTTATTTTTCACATTTCTTCTGTGCTCTGACTTGAGGGCCTTGCGCTACTGATAAGTGTGTTACCTGAACACTTTCTCTATTTTAAGTACTGTAAACGTAGTACCAGTCATCAAACTTTACATCCTAAAATAATACATAGTGTTCTCAAAAACCTTCTGGCAATTATCAAGAAATCATTGAGAAATTAGGGGCTCGTAAAATAAAGTGCGTCTTTCAGATGCCTCCAAACCTGCTGTGGAATTCTTTAACCCGTTGTTTCCTCAGGTGTCGTCTCAGGACCCGGGGAGGGCTCCCCTCCTTCTGTCTGCAGAGTGTCAGCGCAGCGGCACGGTGAGCCGGGTGTCCCTGGACTACCACTGCTGCCCCGCCACCGCGCCCTCCACCCAGCTCGCCGGAGTCCAGGTGCTGCTGCCACTCGACCACACCGCCACAGATCTGCAGTGCCAGCCTCCCGCCTCCTGGTGAGTGATGATGTGATAATGAGCCGTTTCTGATAACCGTCAGTTGCCTCTAACCAGTGTAATGGTCTGCCCTGTTATCTTATCACAGTTGTATGTATTTTAATATTATACACTTATCCGCAATTTTATTTTTCATTAACAATTAATCTGTTAATTAATAGTTTGTTCCATAAAATGTCAGAAAGAATTGAAAAATACCCTTCAAGGTGACAACATTAAATGTCTTGTTTTGTTTGACCAACACTCCAAAACCCAAAGATATAATCAAATCATATGTCAGAGTATATCAATCAAAGTATTGAACAAATTAAAACGACTTGATGGTGTTGGAGGAAAAGATAGAAGATCATCAAAGTTATTACAAGTAATCCTCAGGGGGACATGAATGTGTGAACCAAATTGCATGGCAATAGATCTAAAAGTTGGCAAGGACAAATGTCAACCTAATGGAGGAAAAGTCAGAGGATCACAAAAGTCAATATGATTCTTCCTCTGGAGACCATTAATGTCTGAACAAAATTTCATGACAATCCATCCAATAGTTGTTGAGATATTGCACAGTCGACCAAAGGGGCAGACCAGCTGAACCAATACTTCCAGCCCGAGAGCGTTCTGTGTTTTTGTCATTATGTAATCAAACAAAAATATATTTTCAGCATTTTTCACTATTTTCTAACATTTTAACAGTAAGCAATAATCACAAAATATTCTAAACAGATTAATTGCTAACAAAGATAATCTTTGGTTACTGGTCTAAAAATAACAGTAAGCGTTTATTGTCACTGGCAACATGTCGTTCACGAATGTAAAGGCGACTATGACGGACCAGGAAGGGGGTGTGGCCTGAGAAGCCGGTGAGGCCTCACTCTATTTATTTTCCTCTGTAGGAACGCGGAGGAAAGACGGCTGCTGTGGAAACTTCCAAACCTCTCCCCGACCAACCACAGCAAAGGTCAGAGCGCTGCTGCTCTCTTTTGACCCCTTTTTGCTTTTATTTCTTTTACCCCTTATAGAACAAGGAAAGGTTAATACGAAGGAGCTAAAAATGACATGTAATGAGGGAAACCGACGCATGCACATGCACATGTTCGCATCTCGGCATCCTTCAAGTGACAACCTGTTTTAGAGTCGATCATAAGCTGCCGGCTGATTCTCATATTTGCCTCATTAAAATGAGTGCCAGAATAATTTTCTACTTCATTTCCTTCTTGTCGGGTTCACATCTCCACATTGTGTCAGACAAGCAGTGAGTAATTAATATCTCTGGATTCCGCATCCTTCTCTCCCTAAAAAGCTGAAGTCTGAAGGCGTGTCATTACCTCTTAACAGCAGCGTTAGCATCTGAGCGTGCCAGCTGCTCTCATCCACCGACACAAAGACGAGCATAAAATGGTTCTCTTTTATTTTGTGTCAAATGGATTGTTGCTCATATTTCACAAAGTTAATGGTGCACAGATGAGCGACGCCGTATAAAATAATCTTTCAAAGCTCTCGTTTAAGATGGAGAAAGTCTTTCCTTCACCTGCATTTATCAGACACCCACTTTTTTTTTATTTCATTCTTTTATTTTCATCTAATAATTTGCCTTACTTCCTTTGTGTGAGGCTGCAGGCTTGGAGAACACAGACAAAAGAATCTATTCATAGTCAGTGATGAATGGGATGTTAAAATGTTTATACTAGGAAGTCTTTTCCCATTTAGGAGCACTGAAAGGTCACCATAACTCCTCCCTTTCCCTGAAAAGTAATGGCCATGCTTGAAAATCAAAGCGTTAATTATTATTATTAAACTGTAGATATACTTTATTAATTGTATTCAGGAACTTTATGCTTCATGTTTCTCTTGTAACTGTCCCCCCAGGCTCAGGGACTCTGTGTGCCAGCTGGCAGTGCCTGGAGGCCCCCCGCGGCCCTCCACCCAGCCTGGCTGTCCAGTTCGTGGGCTCCGGGGCTTCGCTGTCGGGCGTGGACGTGGAGCTGGTGGGCAGCCGCTACCGCATGTCGCTGGTCAAGAAGAGATTCGCCACAGGTGATCCACTTCTAAGCAAAGGAGATTATTTCGTTCGTAGACTGCATGTGTATTTATCTCCGTGTGTACCTCATGATATCAACTACTACACTATGATATGACTTTTTCCAACATACTATACTATTATACTACGTATTATACTACGAAATAGTGTACTATGACTTTTTTTTAAAATATCATTGTAAAGTATTTCATAAAATATGTGCCATAAAACATAATAAACATAAACATAATAAAAAAGCCATAGTGTAGCATGTCATAAAAACTCATTAGGACTTTATTTTTGTATTCTTTTAAGCATTAATCGAGAAAATAATGGACAATTAAAGTAATCATTAGTTGCAGCCCTAGAATAATTGTTTAAGACAGTAGTTACTTGACGAGTTGATAGATAGAATAACCTTGGTATTCAAATAGTTACATTTACACTAGTTAATCCAACCTATAACCATATGAAACATGAGGTTTCATAACGGAGAGGTTACCACAGACGAGACAGATTCCTAATAAATCTGATACAAATATTAAGAGAATCAAAGATTTAGTAATGGGATTAGTTTGGGAATTTTAAAATGTTAATTTTGAGCTTTGTTAAAGGTGTGTAAATGTTCTATGTTGGTTATTCAGTTTTACTAACGGTTGCTGAAAGGTTTGTACCATCCTGTCAGTTTCTTTTTGTGAACGTTTTCTGTTTTCTAGGGAAGTACATGGCCGGCTGCTCCTTGTGAATCGTGTAAAGGACCATCGCTGCAGTTTCAGAGAACTTTGCACCTTTTCCTCCATGGAGGAGGAGGAGGAGGAGGAGGAGCGATGATTCGTGGAAAGAACATAAAAGACTAACCGCTCAGCCTTGAAGGACAATGTGCACTTACTTCTGAGTGTCCTGCTGTTTTAGGACCACGCCTTTCCTTCTTCTCCTCCTCTAATTTAATGTGTGTTGTACACTACGTTGTCCCGCCTTTAGCAGCAGGAACACTTTCTATTGAATCTCTCTGTTCAGTATGTTCTGAGACTGCAGTCTGAGCTAATATCAGAAGCCTTCTGGAATTATAGAGGAAAGGAAAACATGTGAATAAAGTTATCTGGAATCGAGTTGCCATTGAAACTAGGATTTTTAAATTATGTAAATACTGTAGAAACTCTGGCGAGACGAGTCACGTGTGAGAAAAATGTTCTACCAAACCTTAGAAAAATAAATGTTTGTAAATATGTTTGTTCCAAATGGAGGTTTTGTGATGTTGATGTTTAATAAAAATAAATGTGCTTAAACATTTTGGTTTACACCAATTTATTACACATTGTGACCAAGTACAAAATACAGCTGAACTATGCAGTTTATTACAGACCATAATCTGTCCTCGGGATAGTTAAAGTGTAGTCAAAAACAGGTTTGTAAATGCACAAAAATAAGGGTTCAGTATACTTGTAAGAAGAACCAAATCTAGTTCAATAAAAAATAATCCTCCGCCAAAAATCTAAAACAGCCTTACAAAACATTACAAAGTACATACAGAAATTACTCTTTGCTCCAAAGCACTTGAAGGCAGATTACTGTGACAGGCACAAGTTACAAAAAGCCTTAAATAACTCAAGCTCAAGGATTCTCATCGCTACAACAAAATCTGGGGAGAATAAATCAACCAAACCAATTTCAACACAAAGCTGATAATCAAATCAGAATAATTCATATAAATAAAAAATGTATTTTGTGAAAGTTGAATAGCGTACTCGGGCACAGTAACGCTACAATAATAATTGAATTTCACACATTTAACTGAAAAAAATGTAAAACACATACCAGTTTAATCAATTACACATCAAAGCATATTCTGATACAATGTGACCAACCAAGTACAGTGTGAGGAGAGATTAGGCAAAGGCCGAAGGCCACTGAGCACACACTTTCTACATCATACAAAGAGATATATATATATATATATATTTTAAATGTATTATGGACAAACTCCAAATAACACACTGTATTTTTCTATTTTAAACGGAACATAAGACTTTACTCTGAGTAACAGCATGAGGTCAAAATATCTGAAGTCGGGCTGCGTGTGCCGGCTCAGATGCCAACGAGATCCTCTTTCTGTGTAAGCGTTTTGGTTTTACAGGTCCATCGTGTATCGATTTATCTTCCTTAGATGAAATGTAGAACCACTTTTTTTTTTTTTTTTTTTAAATCGGGAAATGAGGCTTAATACGAGAGACCAGATTCCAGTTTAGATTTTAACATACCGCCTCCATTAAATCAAATAATCTGAGATTATTCCCAATTGACGGCTGAGTGGACCCCCAGAGGTCTGCCCACGTGAGTCACTGAATGCATCCTCACACGGAGGCTCTCGCAGGATGGAAACCATTTGTGGAGAACTATTTACAGTGGGAGACACAAAACTGCAACGTGGCTACATTTTCTTTTAAATACTTCCCTAATGTCATCTGAGCCGAACAGAATATAAATCTATTGAGGTAAACAAACCAACATCTTACACATCCACTGCGAGACTGAGGCCCTACAGAGCCGAGCCGGTGGGAACGACCGGGGGAAAGGTCCTTTGGGTCAGTTGGTTGCGTGTTGTTTTTTGTTCTGCGTGTGTGTTTGCTACGAGCTGCAGCAGAGGCAACAAGGAGTACACACACCTACACACTTATCAATGTTAAAGGTGCTTTGAATGTCTGAGGTTTGGAGACGATACATTCATACTGCGGTAGAGGCACAGCTGAGGGACAGATAGACATCGGTAGTGGTGGTTTCAAAGTTAGCGATCTAAGGCACTCAAATGACACTATGGCACAGCTAGTTAAGATTTATAAAAGAAGAAAAATCACAATCACCACACACCACCACTCAAAGTTACACATCCAATAAAAAGGTACTGCACAGTCATTCACAGTTGCAACAAAAACCGAAAATCTAGACCTGTGTTACGACCCTGCGAGTAAAAAATGAGTGAGCTTCCATGCAGAAAGATCAGCGTCTGTATAATTGCTAGTGAGGAAGGACTGACATTGCTACTTTCTTCTCTATGTACATTGCACACACTGACTGAAGAAGGAGGCCGTGAGCTCAGCCCCAAGAGCCACTTTGGGGCCACCTTTTTAGGGAGAGATGCTGGTCCATGTAGCTTTCAGTCCGGCCCCGCTCAGACTTGACTCACATCTCCTGCAGAGGGTGGCTCATTTCAATCCTCTCTCTTTTTACCGCTGGTTCAGTAGGCCCCCTGGACACATCGGCATCACTGCCAAGGTCACTCATCTCATCAGAGAAGGACGCATCTAGTGGCACAACAACAACAAAGGAATGTTGAAAGTTAATTTTCATGTCAACTGTGAGCCGAAAACCAATCACCTTCTCACCGGTACAGAGAATGTGGGACAACGGGAGCAAAAGGAGAAATACAGCAGGGTTTGAGGCTACGATACAAATCTATTCCCACGATAATAAAAGATCAAACAGAGGATTGTACGTTAAGAATTTTACTAGCAACTCAAACATTTTCTTATCGTCAACAAATCCCATTAAAACTGAGTTTCTTCAAATGTGGTACAAACATCCACTTGTACTCAACGTTGAACTGATTAGATTTTGGTGATCAAATGTCACGATCACTGTCATAAGTGTCATGAATCTTTGAGTTATGCGTGAGGTCATCGTTTCACACAAATGTCTAATATGGGTGATGGATCCTTTTGTTGTATTTTTCTCTAAACTATTGGTGACTTGTGTTTCCTACATCGGTCAATCTAGAGTTAGATTCTAGACCCTTTAGACAGGAATAATCAGACTGAACATGTTATTGTCCTCAAGTTTGGCTTTTGACATTTGGGGCTAATTGTTATATTAGCCTATACAGGAAATACTTGTCGGAAAGATTTGTTAAGAATTAATTAACAATCGATTGAACACTGTTGTTGTCTTTTTAGAATATCACAAAACCCAGATCCAGTTAGTTAGGACTCTTAGTGCGCACAAGCAGACTAATATCAAAACTAACAGTGTATAATATAGGCTTACCCTTTTCCATTAGTGATGGCATCATAGAGGTCAGGTCACTGAACTGTGATGCAAGAGATGAGAGAGCATTAGTCAACAAAACAATTTAAAAACTCAATGCATCATTATGATTAAAATGTTTTTTTAAACTAGAGCAGTTTATACATAAATATCTTCTTTCTTACCTCTCCCATGACAGCAATAGGAGTTTCTCCGGTGGCTTGAGCCACTCTGTGTTCTACCAGGTAAAACATGTATTCATCATACAGCAGGCGAATCAGGTGGAAAGAGCCAAAACTGGCTGCACTACGCAGGGTCAGGTCTCTGATCACCATGGAGCTACAGGAAGAAAAAAACAAACAGATGATGTATAAAATGCTGTTTGTAGTAAGGAAAGGGGGAAAAGCCTCACTAGTTCCCCCTCGTACCTGTAGAAAGACCATTTGAGCAAGAACTGGCGAGCAGCTTTGGGGAAGCTGGGGCTGCCCTGGTGAGGCTTCAGGACCTGAGAGACCACATTGTCGAGCCAGGTAGCCCACTGATCCAGAGAGCTCTGCTGTTGCAGGGTGACCTTGAAGTCCTGCTCCAGACGCTGAACCACGCTCTCGTCACACTGACACACCCATGATGCCTGCTCCTGTTAGACACAAAAACACACCCAACCACATTCAGCAAGAAACCACAAGCTAGCAACGGAAAACAGAGAATTGAAGGGAGTCAACTGTCTGCACCATCTGACATTTTATAAACAGGGAAGCCGTCAGACTTGTTCACCTGGACGTTGGCAAAGTCCACCCGGTTGAGGTCCGAGAGCATCTGGTTGATCTGGGAGGTGTTCTGGAGGACGGCGCGGGCTGCCTGGGCCAAGTGGTTCAGACTGGTGTAACGTCTCAGCGTCTGGGCGAATGCACTGACCACCGCCACCTACACCAGAGAGACAGAGAGGCCACGATAAACCCTGACATTTTATGTCACTATTATTATTATAACCAAATGGTGTCTTAAATGCAAGATGTCAGAAAGTAGAGTGTGTGAACTAGGGTTCTCTGTAAATTTGATGCTGCACAATTGCATCGACATACACTTGAACACTCTTTAATGCATCGATCTGACTGTGTGACAAGTTCTGTGCATAGTAATATATGACATGGGTCACAAAGCAGCCACATGACATGGTTATAGCTAACAGCCAAGGTTGGATATGTGAGGACCTGCACACGACACATGTTTTAATATCAAACTGTTGAACAGCTGTTGAACAGGAGATGTTGTTGTTACCTTGGTGCGAATAATCTCTTGAGGAAAGTTGGTCATGGCGTTAGTCAGCCAGCCCTCCAGACTCTTGGCAAAGTTACGGATGGCCTGAGTGAGAGTGCCTGAAGACACAGAACAGACTGGATTACAAACAGACTTTGCAACAATCAGAAGGAGAGTTTTGCAAACACAGCCAACTCGTGTGAAATTCAAGCAGATCTGGAAAAGAAAATGACAAACTCTCTTATTACCATCAATGTTTTATTAAACACCTAATCATTTGCATTGTGATAACTGAATGGTGGACTGTTACCATGACATTAATAAATACATGCCCAACAGTATCTGTGTACAACCCTGCTAAAAAAAAGGGTGTAAAAAAGTGAAAAAAGAAATAAGATATTGTTATACGTTATATGTTAAGCTACCGTGTTACTTTCATTTGTACTGCAACTTTAACATGATGTTAAAAAAAAAAGTCTTGTCTGATGTGTTAACTGCTCACTGTTCTGCCTGGATTACAAACAGACTTCACTACACTGTGTATGCATAACACATTGGAAGCAGAGTTGTGGAAAGTCAGCCTTAATAAATGGCAAAATCCCTTGAATGTAATGTTGGGGGTGGTGTCAGTGTATTATTGAGGGTCCAAATAATAATACTGGATCACTGAGAATTAGATTTTGTTGAATTGATATTACTTCTGTGTATTCTTTGTATTTAAGTTGGGTGATTCAGGAGTTTGGGGATTTGGCAACCACTGACAAATAACACATATGTCTTAATACATTGTATTATTTCATAGCATCTTATCAAAAATCATAATGAATACAAATATCAATAGTACTGACTGGGAACAGGACGTAGCACATCAGGGATGAGGATCTCTACCAGAGCCTGGTAGAGGATGTGGTCACAGCTCCTCATCCATAGCCTGACTGGTTCATATTTACACAGAGCCACCAGCTTCTCTCTGGGGATTACACCCTCCAGGTCATCATCACTACACACAGACAGGAGAGGGAAAACATTCAATCATAAGACTTAATGTAGCTCAAACATCACTCTTCATTTAAGCACAGAAGCAGTTTTCTTGACAACATTGAAGCCTTCGCTCTTCCTGTATGTCATCTGACCTGTTGGGCATGGTGGTATTTCCGTCACTAGATGGCGGTGTTGAATACCAAAAGGTCTGCCAGAGTTTCTCAATGTAGTGGAACTGGAGGTTCATTACCACATCCAAAGTAGCCTGCAGGAGAGGGGGGAGGATGGGTGGACAAAACATACAGAGCTGAACCATGGCAACCAGACACACAACAAAGTTTCTACAGGCAGGCAAGCAGCCTCTCGCTCACTCCAGGCCCTCCTGGTTAGACAATGAGCCAGCTCAAACACAGCTCCCTGCACATTAATCATCAGGAGGATCCGAGAAGCCACATTTAGGCTTCATCTGGAGGTTTTTTGGTTGATTTCAGAAAGTCATTTTTTTAATCTTGGTTTCCTTTTAAAAGCAGATTAGTATCATAGATTTTTGCATTCATTTGCCTCCTTTTAGCAGCGAGGCGCTGACCTGAACTAACCCACTTGATTTCCTCTTTCCTGTTCATATGTATGAGGGTCTTCGAAGGCAGAGCATACTGCAATCAAGTGAACACTGACAGATTGCGAGGGAAGCAGTGGCAGGCTGGAGATCTAAAAGGATCAAACTACTCTTCCAGGGCTAAGTCAGAGAAAACGCAGTAACCTGGTCCTAAAAAGAACCAGGTTCTAAAGTCTCAACCTTAACACACACACATATCAATGTAAAACGGAAAGAAACAGCGCTGTGGAAGTTACTCAGTCAGACTGCCTCAGGTCGAGCTCTATTGTTTGTAACCTCAAGCCGTTCAGTAGATCTCTACATTGAGCACATGATTCACACTGCAAAGAGATTCTCTTCTTTCTCTATCTGGCAGGGCATGCACTTGCCACTGGATCTTGTTACACAGCAGTGTTGGCTTCAATCACATGATATGTTTTTGCTTCCTCTCCAGCTGTTGCCATGACAACCTTGTTTACGGTTGCCCCAAGCAACAGGTCAAACACAGAACTCCAAAACAAAAAGGAGAATTCCCCATCCCTCTAAACAAGAGTGTTTTGCCTCCACAGTTTTGCGCCACACAGAAAAAAGCGCGAAGGAGAAATAATACGTTCACATGCACGTTCACACCAACAAGCGGCCTGTGGCTGAGACTCACAAGTCCTAACCCCTCACATCTGTGCACATACACTTTACATTTACTGTGGTACACAGTGTGATTTATTACCCTCAAAGTTGTATTAAACACCTAATCATTTGTGCGTGACCATTCATTCATTGGTACGGCTGATACCTTAATATTTGACTGTTGTTGCCATGACATTAATGAACACATGGCCAACAATGGATACAAGTCCATTTACAGCCCTGCTCAAAAACTCTAACTGCATGAAAGTAAAATAAGATTAATTAAGTAATGCTTTAGCCAACTTTATTTCTGTTCTAACTTTAGATGATGTCAATAAAAGTCTTGGTTAATGTGTTAATAGGTCACTGTTGGCTCACAAAAAAGTGAAATGCATAAACATTACACAAAGAGGCAATGAGAGCTGTGAGAGTGACAGAAATGTGCTGGCAAACAAAGACAGGAGCCCATGTGCCTGTCCACAGACAAGGCAACACAAAGGCCCAAGGGGAGGCCACCACAAAGACACCAAGATGTCCACCCAGCGCGCTGAAAGGTTAATTGGCATGTCTTGAAAGCTGCACAGAGATGAAAAGACGGCTGGAACAAAGGGAGCGTGGTGAGGCTGGACAGGGGAAGGGCAGGGATAATATGATAAAGCCAGAGCATCGCTGCTTTAATCACAGCCTCTCTCCTGTCTGAAAAAAACGCAAACATTTTAATGTTCAATATTATTTCTACTCTCGTTGCCCGTTTCATCCTAGCGGGTTATTCTTCTTCCTACACCCATTCATTGCCCTACCAAGAGACTATGCATTAAGCCCTGCAACCTGTGAAATGTCATCACGCAATGCCCTGTTACTTCATAGCTCTTTCTTCATACGGTTCTTCATAGATTTCTGTTTAACTCGACACCTCCTGACTGCTGTAGTTTGCTTCCATTGTAACTCTTGTTTCAGGATATGCACATGCACTTATTAAACCAATACACCATGCATTATTCTACATGTTCTTATTGTCAAGAAATTCCACAAAAAGTTAAAAACCAACAATGATTACAATACTTGAGTATCTTATCTTTTCTTTAAGATGTCTGTGGCCCCAAGCAGTGGCTTACTACACATTTAGTGCTCTATTGCAGTCATTCACAAAGACTGGGTCGGGACCAACAGGTGGGTCGCAGGAGATTTTTTGGGTCACCAAATACATTTGTAGAATTTCCTTCATTTGTTTAAATTGATTGGTCTTGGTCACTAGTTTCAAGTCTTTTTCAATACTGCATGATGTTAATTTAGTAAATTATGATCTTATTTAAAGTCAAATAGATCATAAAGCGGAGTATGCTGTGATTGACAGGCCGCTACCGCTACCAGAGCCATATACGGTGTCACTATGTCACTCCTCCACAGACCAAATATGGTCACTTGCAAAATTCCAAGATGGCGATGGCTAAAATGTCAAACTTGAGGCTTCAAAACCACAGACCACAAACCAAATGGGTGACGATACGACAACAACGTCCACTTCTTAAATACAGTCTACAGACGTTAACAAATTTATCAAACGTACAGTATACCTCTTCAAAATGGCTGGTTTACCCGATTAACGGACAGAGCAGATACAGTAAATGGTCAGGAAAGTTAATTTACACAAAAATTTGCTGCGCTCACAATTTAGAGATACAGGGATATAGTTATTGGTTTGCGATTTTTTGTCATATTTTAAAAGTGGGTCGCGAAAAATAAATATCTGAAAACACTGCTCTATTGATTGAGCTGGACAGTGTTTGTGGGATCGTCTCCAAATAAACTTCAGTGGAAATAATCCTGGTAATGAAAGAATATGTTTCATCATCTGAGGCAATCACACTTCATACTGTGTTTTCACATGTGCAGCAGCACTCCTCATGACCTGAAAACAGTCTTTGATGTGTAAAATCATTGGATTTTACACCTCCGGTTCATATGAAATGCACATGTTAATGTAGCATCAGGTGCAAACATATTCATAGAGCTGTACCTCACAGTGGTCTCTGTAGAGTGTCTGCAGTTTCTTGATATCATTCATGTTGATGCGCTCAGGGAGAGGCTGGGTGCCCAAGTCAGGAGAGGGAAATGGAGGCAAGATGTGGGACGTATCTGCACGAAACATAAATGTGGACAGGTGTCACTCATTTCAGTCACACAGACACACACAAAGACTAATTTATCTGGAGAAAGAAACTACAGTGCCTTGCAAAAGTATTTATTTTGGTGTTTTTACTATTTTGTTGCATTAGAGTCCAGAATTTAATAAATAATAGCTAGAATTGGTGATGTAAAATGAAGAAAAAGAAAACACATTTGGGGTTTCCTTTAAGGCATACAGGAGACTTTAAACGTGTTTTATTATTTCTGTTTAAGCAATGACTTTCTGGCCACCCTTCCATAATGCCCAGCTCTGTGGAGTATACAGTTTATAGGGGTCCTATAGACGGATACTCCATTCTTGGCTGTGAAGCTTTCCAGCCTCTTAGAGTTATCTTTGGTCTCTTTGTTGCCTCTCTGATTAATGCCCTCCATTTCCTGTTCCGTGAGTATTGGTCTTCTTTTGGCAGTGCTTTATTCTTTTCATTTTGTAATAATGGATTTAATGGAGCTCCTTTAGTTTGCACACGTGTGGACTTAATTTCACTAATAATTATGACTTGTGTGAAAAATAAAACCTTTTTTTAATTCCAAGTTTTAATGCTAAGAAATAGGAAAAAGGCCAAGAGGGGTGAATACTTTTTCAAGGCACTGTAAATAAAACTGTATGATAGATCTTAGTGTCTACACAAAAACACATATCCAATAATTGTCTAAACAAACAAGATGTTTGACAGTTAATGCTTACTCGTTTGTTTGTTTGTTGACGTACTGTTGTCGTGACAACCACCGAGCTTCTGTCCTTACCTATGTACTGCTGGTGGTGTTGGCTCTGAGCAGCCACGGACTGCTCTGGAGTGCTGTTACAGTTCTGAGAGCTCCCGCACAGGCTGTCAGACATACCGTCCACCTTCTGTAGAGGTTTGAATCTATACACACACAGCAGAATACACAACATGGATGTTAGCTGAAGAAATAACAGGAATAATAGAGAATGTGGCATTGAGGCCTGGTGCTATGCAGGTTTTCATTCCAATGAAAAAACACACATAACTCACATTCAACAAAAGCTACTGAGTAATTAACCAGGGGGGTGTTTAAATATTCTAACAGTTTACATTATGTTTCTGGTTTACTAACATGCTTCTTCTTATTGTTTCAAAATGTTTTGCCTTTGAGATGCTTTTGCCTCAGTTTGGTGGGTATGTCTAGGGTGAAAACCAATTCATAAATGTAAAAGCAACGCAGTAGTGACCTTACAAATCTGTTTCACCTCTGAGACAAGGTGTAGTTAGAAGTGTGCTTGTACATGTGTACAATTCTACCTCGCTACAGCAAGGTGAGAAGGTTAGCATAAACAACTTTCAGGGGTGTTAACTTACTCTTTAAACATACATTCAAACCTTCGCTACCAGAGTTCTATGAACAGAAATTCATTTATTTGCCACAAAAGATAAAACTGGTATTGACACTTTTCAACGAGTTTTTTTTTGCAGCACTGAAAGCAGTTAAAGGTAAGAAGATGGGTGAGGAAAAACAAATGTAAGCATGAAAAACAATGAAACGAGCAAGGGAAAAAATTAAGAGAAAGCACAGGTGGCAGCAGAGTATCGTCTGTGACAAAAAGTGAAATTTGATTAACACATGATATTTAATCAAATAGGCCCTTAAAAAAAAGGATTGTTGCCACACAACAAAATAACCAGAACATTGCACAGGATGAATGTAAAATTGATGAAAGTTGTGAGGAATGTAACAGAGCAAGACAAGGAAAGCAAGGGAAAGTTTAAAACGGCAGACAGGGAGAAATGCTGACCTCTGTTTCTGGTGGACAGGCTGTTGCCTCATGGCCATGTACTGGGTGTCTTCCTGCAGCCTGTTCAGCGGTGAGTCTGGCTTCACCCGGATGCCATAGTAATGATACTTAGAGTTGCCTCTGGTAGATTCATGAGAGAAAAGCCAGAAACCAGTGAGGAGGAGAAGACTTGCCATCAGTGTAATCACTATCATTATCCTCTTCCATCAGCAAGTCTCCAATGCCTACAAGCATCATCATACTCGTCATTTCGGAACTGGGGGTCAGTGGTTAGCAGGTCCATCTTCCAATCAGAGGATCGGTGGTTCGTTCCCCGGCTAGCCCTAGTTGATGTGTCCTTGAGCAAGATACTTAACCCCCGAATTGCTCCCCGTAGCTGTGTCTACGGTGTATGATTGTAAGTCGCTTTGGATAAAAGCGTCAGCTAAATGAAATGTAACATAATATCTAAATTGTAACGTAATATCTAAAATGATTACATGATCTTCAACAACCTCTTCCTGTTTGTACCTGGTACCGAGGCGACGGGTCCGCAGGCCCATGAAGACCGAGCGGATGAGCTTGCCGAAGGAGGCTGCGTTGACCGGATCCAGTTTCTGTTCCTGACAGTGCCTTAGGTAATGGTTGTACAGGGAGCACCGGGGCAGGCTCACTCCCTCCGCTGTCTCATAGTTGTCCAGCAGCCACTGCAGCTAAAAAGACACAGAAGAAGACACAGTTGCACAATCGGTGAGACCCAGCAGACATACTAATCTCTGTGATACCGAGCCAGAAATGAAGAGGAGCAATGCATCTTATTAGCACATCAAAAGACAGAAACCACACACTCACATAACCTCCTGTTTTAGGAGGTTAAATACTAAAGAGACTACTGCACTCCTGCTGTGGTTACGCTTAGGCTTCTGTATTCTTGACTGAACCAGTAAGTGACTACAGCATAAGGTAATGCTGATTGAGTGAACACTCAAACATCTCAAGTGCTGATCCTTCTATCAGACAATATTCAATATTGAGGCAGACATAGTTTTAGCTCTGTCTGGAACAGCACAATCAATTATTCGCATAAAAAGCTCAAATTATACATTTTCCAATCAGACATAAAGCAGATACTTCAGACACCATTCATACAAATGATGTAGAGATTGTGAGATCCCAGCTGAGGTTAAGAGCTGGTAGAGAACGAAACGAAACCACAAATCTCCCTTGTGAGTCTGGATGGAAATACAACATGAATCTTCTTAGATTTTATTATAATCAGTTACAGGGAAGTGTCATTGCAATGAACTTTAATGACACAGAGTGCATGCCTTGTCTTGGTGAAAAATCCATCAAGTTAAGTCCATGCAGGGTATTAATAAATAAATACAAGATGCATTATTAAGCAAAAAGTGATAGCGTATGCAAATTCAAACCAAGGATACAAACTATTTGGAACAATTCTGAATGTCAGTGGGACAGTGCAAAGCAAAGTTTGAGGAAGGTAGTGTGTTCAACGTTGCAGGGCACAAGTTGAACACGCTACCTTTAGGTTCAGCTTTTGTTTTGTTTTTTATTTTCCCTCATGTTGTTTTTGAAGAAAGTTCCTGGTTAACTTACATGGCTGTTGAGCAGGCTGCTTTTGTGACTTGCAATTCCTTCAGACTTTTGGAGGTTTTCAATCGCCATTTCAAGCTAAAGAAAGAAGAAGCATGCAAAAAAATAAAAAAATAAATAGAAGAGGGAAAAGGCAGGAGAGTCAGAGAGATAGAAATAGAAAAAGGGAACAGAAATAAGCAGGGGTGTATAAAGAAAAACACACAAAAAAATTAAAACAGATAAAGGAAATAAGACTGTTAGCGAGCAGCCAGATCTCTGCATTTCCATTAAAATCAGTCGGTGTTGTAGCCAAACCCTTTATTGGCTGACAAAAGCATGCAAATCAAGGGACTCATTGGGTTAAGCTGCTCAGTAACGGTTTGCGGTCAGGCACTCTAATGTATGCAAATAGGAACCACAAACAGGGGCACAGGTCACGTCAACAGGTCAACAATGCCTAACCTAACCGCACTCCACCCCCAAAAATGTATCAAACAATTTAACTTATATAATAATAATATTGAGATAAACTAAAAATTAGATTGAGTTGTACCTACAACATAAGCAGGAGTGCCGCGGTATAAAATACACTGGCATATTATTCTGTCTTTGGACAAAAATAAATAAATAAATAAGGGAGTCCAACTGGTGGGCAAAGTGAATGACAAAACCAGGGACATTCTGTTGAGCTGCAGAAGAAAATCAAGTCAAAAAAGAAAATATATGTGGTATTGCAGCCAAACTGGAGACATAGAAGAAAAGGAAAAGAAGCAGGCAGCGTTCCAAACCTTAAGAAGGCTCCAGAGGGCTCATGGCCAAATGGTAATGAGCCCCAGGGGTTGCTTTGTTTCGCAGGGTGCTCAAGTGCCTGTGAAACCTCTGAAACAAGGCATTGCTGAATTATTTAAACCAGTGTCCCGATTCTAAGGCCCTCTGCCCTGTACTGCTCTGCTCTCTATGCGGTACTGCAGAGCCATGAGGCCCCCAACTCAGGTTGCTGTAAACCCGGGAGCCTGGCCAGTCTAGACACAGGCTCAGGTAGCAATGATGACAGTTAGCACGAGTGTACATCTCAAAACGCCATATGGTGGTTGGGATGTCTGCTCAGTACGCCATGTTGTACTAAGAGAGTTAGAAGTAACAACTTATGAACATACTGTAGGAAATAAAAACTATAATTTGGCCACATAGAAGCGGAGAAAGACAAGTAATCCCATAAGTATATTTGGTCAGTCACTCAGGGTTTGTTGGTTGTGATCCTCTGGTTTTTAGTTTGTTTGTTGTTTTTATGAGTATATGAATCCCTCTCTATTGGAAAAAAGTTCTTCAGAGTATCACAAACATTGGTATGCGTTGCTCACCATAGCTGAGGAGGAGCGTGAAGAGTGTGATATGTGGTTACGGCTTCCCTCCATACTTCCTCCATGAATCAGGTAGGTGCTTCCGCTGGAGATGATGTGGCTGCTGCCCACATCCATAGTGATGCCCACCATGCCATGAGGGGGCACCCCACCACCGGCAGAGGAGACCACCGTGGTGACATGAGCTCCACCAGCCTGTGAGTCAAAGTATGTCCCCCCACTGCTCTGCCCATACAACTGAGCCTCGGGGTTGTAGGAGTAGGCTGTTCGGCTGTGGAGAGATCATTGTAATCAGGAATTGGGATGTATTTCCGTAATGATGCTAAACAAAGCTCATTTTATGACAAATTATACATTTTAGGAGGCCAATGAACAGCATGTACAATCTTCTAAATTGTACTTTTCCAAAGGCACAGGAATACAGTTTGTTGATACAGTACATGATCTTAGTTACAAAGACAATAATATAACTATTGTCGTTAAAATATTTGGCCATGCTGGAATAAAAATACAAAGGAATACAAAAAAACTTAATTAGCTTAAATGGTGTTAAAAGCAGTTGTCTATAACAAATTATGAGAAGAGTGTACTGAAAAGTCTCAATTTGCCTTTCATGCATTGCTTTTCATCCAGAACATATTCATTTATAATTAAACCTAAAATTCTTAATTTGGACTGGAGCCAAATATTATGCACAGTGCTGCGTCTGTTTAATTTGAAAAGCAAACATATTTACAGCACCTAAATTAACACAGTGGCAAAAATTACACCACTGGGTTATATTAAAGTTTATTTCTACTTCAACTACACACACAATGAAAACGATGTATCCTTTGATGTAATCATAAAGTAATGCAACATTGCTTACATAGTTCCATTGGTGTAAACAGTCTCTCCGCTTTCTCCTACATATTGGACCTGGGATGGGTAGACATGTTGCACCTGCTGCACCTACAAAGAGACAACAGGAAATCAAAGCAGGAAAAAGGAAAATCTTTATTTATGCTTCCCTATTTGTACACATGCAAGTCAAACGGCAACTAGATTCGTAAGAGTAACTATTTGTAATAAAAAGTACTGTGTGAAATACAAATATTTGCTTGTCGGTGTAGGCATTTGCAAACCTATTACAGCATGCTACACGTGCAATGAAAAGGTCTGTACACTCCTGTTATTTTGCATATTTACTTATTTTACATTCAAAACAAAAAGACACTGCCTTATAAATTGTGACCTACCACAGTTCTTTATGAGGAGGCTCTATAAGCCTTAAAGTGCAAAATAAGTACTTTATTTTAAAAGGGGACCAGGACTTAAAGTAATTTGGTACACTGTTGGATGAAAAAATAGGTTGGACAAAATAGAGTTGATTAAAATGTACACTTTCCCTGTTATTTAAAAACAAAGTTAGTGAAATCATAATTTAATTGATTTGAACTTTAACTCATAAAGACTTACATGTGGTTTAATAACGACAAGCCTGATTTGACAAACACTACAACTTATAATGAATAATATACTGAAGCATAAAAATGGAGAAGAGCAGTCCATCTGTTATGTAACATCACTCGGAAATACATGACAAGTACCTAAGACAAGCTAATAGTAGACAATCAGGTCAACTCCTGGTGTTCACCATTAGAATAGACGCTACACATCACAAATAATTAATTCATAAAGGGATTTGGTTCAAGGCCCCAGGAATCACAGAACGTTACTATATCATACCGAGACCCAGAGAAGACTCTTTGCCATATACAACCTAAATAAACATCTGTAAAGCTAAGCAAAATCCCACACACACACTTAGCAATAATTATTATAGCCACCAACCAGTGGGGCTAATGTTTATTTAAAACCTACCCAGAGTTTCATTAAGATGTTATTTTCATGTTATTCATGTACGCAGGCAGTGGGCCAGGCTCAGCCAGAGAAAGACACGTTCCTGTGCCCATGGGCACAGGAAGCAGGAGAAACAGTTTGGCACAGGCTCGTGATGAGCAACTTTCGGGGCAGTGGATGTGCTGCATGTTTAGGATCTTCATTCAATAAACATGGTTTGGTTACTGTTTAACTTGTTAAGGCCAAACCTACAACGCCCCGTTCAGTATTATTTAACCTGAATGTAAATTCTGACCTGAATGAAAAACTCATCCATCACATATTAGTAGTGACACAATTAAGATCTGGTGAAGCTAGCTATATGCTTATTTGGTACTTTCATGAAGAAGAAAACACAGTATAGGTCTCCAACTCAATCACAAAGTCCAAATAGGTTGATCTAAAATAATTGTAAAACGTCAAGGGGTGTCCAAGTATTTTCACAGCACTGTATAAGTATGTACAGCACTGTGTACCTGCTGAGAGACCTGTTGAACCCTGGGTACTGAAAGCTGCTGTACTTGTCCTCCCTTCTGAGCTGAGCCTGTAGCTTGAACCAGCACCCTCTGTGTGGATACAAGACATAACTCAATTACATAGGTAGGCACGTACAATCACACACATACACACATAATTGTAAACATATGACAGTCAACAGAAGAAGGGAAAACATTTCACACACACACACACATACACGCCAAGACTTTAAATCAGTGCTGATAGATTTATGCTCATAAAACGAGCATAAATGACCACCTCTCTCTGCCAGTCACACATCCTGAATGTCAGCAGAGGACAGTGATTTGTTTAGTACAGCACTGTTGCCGTTTCTTTTCAGAGACCGTCCACAAGCACAAATATAGAAAGTAGCTGGTTTGTTTTCCAAAATACTAAGTCTTTTATACTTAACATTTGGAAAGAAATAGGATAGAGTAGTTAAAGCTAGCGTTGGTGTGTGACTTTGGAGGGAGGTCTGAAGGAGTCAAGTCATTGTTACTGACTTGGCGACTTACTCGTTATTTTAACTAGTTTTTAAAGTTTACTAACTCTAGCTTTAAGGCATTACAGACATTCTCCATTTATCCTGTCATTACAGTAGCAGCAGAGTAGAGGTAGTACCTACCTGTTGGGAGGCTGGCACAGGCTGTACCACAGGGGCCTGAGCTGATGATGATGTCCGCAGCGTTGCCACGCTGGTCGTGGTGTCTGACCCTCCTTCTGAGCTCTGCATGCTGTGTGGCATGGAAGATATGAAGACGTGGAAAAGAGAAAAGACATGAAAAGAGGGGGATTTAATACCAAACTGAAGGAATAGTCTTAAAAGTACACTGAAGCTTGACATAAAAGAATAAGAACATTTCAAGTTTATATACATGGACAGCCATGCTAAATAAATGCTCTTCCACCCCACCCTCTCTCTTGGAGCCACCAGGGCATTCATTGTGCCCCAGGGGATTTCTGGCTTTACCAAGTCAAGCTGAATCAGTGAAGCTCTCAGAACCCAAGAGGCTGCCCACCTTTAGCCTTAATCAGTGGCAAAATAAGAAGCCTAACAGTTGTATACAGACACTCCTGGTCCTGCTGAGAGATCAGATCCAGGTGGAAGAGTTACAGTACAGGAGGTCAAGTTATCAACCGGACTGAACTGCTTCCTGAGGACCAAACGCACTGTCGCCACTCGGCTTTCCACTGGGTGACAATGTGCACAGCATAGCAAAGGGGAACTAAAAATGGAGTAATACAAAGGCTCTCTAAAAAAAAAAGTACAGAGGGAAAGAGCGGGAGTAAGGCAGGGACAAGAGAAGAATGGAACTGCAAGGGGGGAGTATAAGTAGATAAAAAAACAACTTCCCCACTCCCACAAAAAAAGAAAAACTAAGGGGGAAAAAGATGAAAATGGCAGTGGGGCTCCAGCCCCTCACAGGGTCTTGATGATATCCAGCGATTGTTTCGTATGAGAGCTGTTCTCCGAGGACTCCAATAATCCAGCTGATATGAGGAAATTCCTCAATGCTTTGTAAACGTTTGTTGGTTGCTATGGTGAGGAATCCATGACGACCACCCCCAACTCAACCCTCTACCCCCCCATAAAGCTCTTGCACAGGAACTTTCGAGTGAAACCGCAAAGCAAAGAGGGGGAGGAGGATAAGAATAAGGGAGAGGGAGATACGGCACAGTTAGGGGGTGGGTTAAATTGATGAGCTGAAATCGGGGAGTAACAGGAAACATCCGTAGGTAAATGAGAGAATAGTGTTCACCTGGAGCGTTACAGCGAAAGACTGCAAGACACGACCTGCTCTGTGATTAGTCAACACACAAGACATGTAATATAATGTCATTTGAATTCACTGGAAGAGATCTGATGAACACTACTTAAACTGCAGTAATCTGGAGGCTGGGCTAATAGATACAAGCAACAGGTGCAGCCAAACCTGTCTTTTGGCTTTCTTGAGACCCAACTGCAATTTTCTGATGGGGGTGTGTGTACCAATAAAGCCTCCATTTACAAATGAACTTGGACAGAAGCAAATCTAACAGATAAGATGATTACTAAAAGGGAAAAATCAATCTGAATTAAGGAACCCAACCTGTGATTTAGAGGAAATAAATGAAATACTAATACTAATACTCTTTTGTGGACCATTTTCAGAGTTAACAACTATGCGAAAAACATCAACAACAACAACTATGCATCACTCATTTATACAACCACCGAATTGTTAGCACTGAAAACGGGATGAAGCTATCACAGACGCTGCAACACAATCTTTCCCACAGGCAAAAGGAGATTGAAAAGGCATATGTTTTACAAAAAAATGTTTTCCTGACAGATCGTCACACTCAATCGTAATCTCCACTCTGGACTAGAAATAGTGATTCTCATTTTACCCAGAATCGAGTAGGATGACTTTTGTAATAGCTCAAAATATTGTTCAAGGCCGTATCACACTACATGTTGACTCACAGGAGGAGAGTCTGACACTTTTTATTTATGTTTCAAATGATCAGTCCGCCAGTTACAGCTCTCTATGGTTGGTGATCAAAACACAAAAGAAAAAGAAATAAAAACTGTCTGTGAATGAAACATTATACTTACGTTACCTGAAAGATTAACCTTGATAAATATACTTGATTTAAATTTTTTTTTAAACAGCACACAAATTCACATAACAAAAGTACCTGCTACCCGCACAACTAACAGTTTTTAAACTCAACTAACAACAGTGTTCAGTTTTACCTATCAGTACGAACTTGAAGGGATAATTAGGGTTTGGGGGCACCAATGTATGCTTTATACAAATCAGAGAGTATACCTTTAAGATAGAAAAACAACACATTTGGGTGTGCCACCACTTCCATTTTCCATGTGTGGAGATGTTGCCACAGGCAAAGACATTGCTCTGCATTCATGACTAACAGACTGAGTGGAGGAGGCCTATGTCGAAATTCCTGATATGTGTCAATCTTCAGACATGCACATGGTTCAAGCACCATATCCAGTGTACCCTAAGCAGCCCTCTGAGGCCATCTTTAATGTATTTGTTAGCACAGGGCACAATTAGCACTTAGATGGCAAAGCTCTCATTCTCCATTAGAGTGTTTCTTCTCACATCTTTCTTGTATGTCATTAATGTACCAAAAGACTATTATTGGAATGATGAAAGTACAAGTAGTGAACATCTTAAAAGTCACTACAATGCTAAAACAGCTTTATAAAGAAAGGGAATGTGTCTATGGAGTGTCACTTGAGTTATAAATACACTTAATCCCATCATTAATCTTCATAGTTTTCCTTTTCACCAGAGCAAGCCTGAGAGATTCTCTCTGCCATTAAGGAGTAGGTGGCATGGCAAGATGGTGGGAGATCAGGAAAGAGAGCACTGACCTGCAGGTCTTTATCCATTAAAGCTCAAATAAAGCACTACGGTTAGCATTAATAGGTATGGTGAAGTGTGCCAAATCATTGACTTCGAGGGGGAGAGACTGCAGGCAGAGAGGAGTCTTTCTGCTAGTGCTCAAGGAAGGTCAAAAGCCACACAAATACCCCACCAGCAGCTCTGAAAAGCACAAAAGGTAGAACACAGCAGGAGACACTGCCGCAAAATTGCCACTCTGGATGGGCTGCCTTCAACCCAGAGACAACTTCACACACACAAGTCTGTTTTTATGTCTGGTCTGTGAGCCTGGTTCCATTCAGGAAAATCCCAGATGAGCAGTTAACAACATTACAACAACAGCCACTCCTTTCAAGAGTTCCCTGAGTTTTAAAAGGAAACAAGAAAATACACATTTTGAAGAACCTCATAGCCTTACAAAACCTCATTAATGCTATAGCCTACAACAGTAATAGTGCAGACACGATTTAAACATATGTCACTGACATATCTAACTTAAACAGGGCTCCATCAGAGAAAAACACATACAGATGTTCAATTAAAAGCAGGAGCCCACAGTCTTGGCTCATGTTTGCACTGGCCCACATTGTTTGCAGAGCAACAACGGTTGCTAGTGGCAACACCGTCCACTCCCGTTTCCAGGAGCCTGTTGCTATGCAACCAACAGAATACTTCCCAAACCAAACAATGCCATCCCCCCACCTGATCCCTCTATCTCACGCTAAGTAGAAACTTACAACAATAAATACTATGTAAGCTATTAATTTCAGACACCAGGGGACATGGAGGTAGACTTATTCATGTCTCTCAGTTATATAGAAATATACAGACTTTACTTTATGCTGGTTTAGACTTGACTCAAGAGGACAGGATGAAGTGCTCTGTTTTTGTAACTACTTGGTGCTCAAAAGAGGAGGAATGTCTATTCTTCAAGGTTGCTTTATCGTGCCACCCAAAAACAACACTTTAAAAAGCAGTTGAGTCTTTCCAAAGTTCCTTGGGCAGAGCAATCCTTTTTCCAACTTAGGGGAAGATAAAAAAATAAATAAAAATAAAGTAGATACTGACACTTCTAAAGGGACATTGTTTCAGCACTATGCATATGAATCCCTTTGGCACACCTTTAATATATGTAAAAGAGTGAGCAACAGGTATTTGATGAAGCTACAGCATTTGTTCTCTAATTTGAGAATTATATATCTTGTAAATGGAAAAAGAAGTGCCATTTTGATTTTTATATGATCAGAGGCACACGCTCACATAAAGAGCAAATTAAGATATGATAAGAGATTTCCACAACAGAGGCTGTTCTTCAAGCCTGTCGCATTAATTCATGGCTAATCCAATCAAAGCGGCTCTTGGGGTCTGTAGATGGCAGAGTTTAATGGAGAGAGGGAGAGAGCAGAAATAGGAGGCACAGACCGCTGTCTCTGATCCAAGCACCCCCCTCCCCTCTCCAGTTCACCTCCCCACACTGGCCATCAGCACAACCTGTCACCATGTGCACTGCAGGCCCAACAGCCACAGAGAGAAAGATCAAACCGTTGCCATGGAGATTGTGTGTTCGCCCATGCTCTACACTAGCAACTTCCTCCCCCAACGCCCTACCTCTTCTAACCCTTTCCAGATTTCCACTGCCCCCCACCTTCAGCCACCCCCGGCCCTCATCCTTAACATTTAACATCTCAAGATACAGAATGGGGATTTGAAACTGAACATTTTAACAAAATAAACTGGAAAACACAAAAAAAAGGACAAACAGGGGAGATGGTCACAACTGGAGTGAAACCAAACTATTATTTTTAAGTGTAGCATCTGTGTCTGAGGAGACACGAAGGAGGGAACTTCACTCAAGTCACCTGGCTACTTCAGGAGATGATGGAGACTGAGGAGTTACTGGGCAATGTTGACCGTTATATTTGGGCTTCTTTGCATTATTCATATTTATTATTATTAATAAGATTGTTATTATCAATTTAGACAATACCTTGATGTATGATTTTATCATGATATGATTCCACTGAAAGACCATAAATGATTGTATTGAATTATAGCCCATTGTCAGAGTTCGATCCAAAGCACTATGTGCCCCTTTTAAAACTTTACATGACTGAACAAGACAACTAGAAAGAACTTACCCCTGCTAGGACTGCACAATCCTAAACATATAAATCTAAGATTTAAAACATATGTATTTCTTTTAAGCATTTGCTTTTATGGCGCATTGTATAAACAAGGATCCGGGATATAGATCTGTATCAAAACCCTCATCACCTATTCCTTGGGTAACGCTTGTAGTGAGAGTTTCCTGCTAAATATCAGAAAAGTAAAAAGAACTTCAAACATAACTTACTCATCAGAGGTAATGTTGCGGTCTCTTTGATTGCATTAAAATCAAACCCAATCACCACTTGAGTGACGGTTGAGTATCATAACACTTCAGCATCCCATATTGTGGAGTATAACGATACTCACTCCAAACGCAAAACACTCACACTAACGCTCTTTAAATCTGCTTTCACTTGCTCTTTTATTGTGTTTCCAACCTGTGAGGTTTTATTTCCCAGGAAACCACATTCTGCAACGATGACCTTAAGAGGCTGGCAGTGTGCTGCCTGGATCGTGACCGATGAACCTGAGATAAAGCATTTTGTTACACTGGAGTCTGCCTTTTTAACAAGTGTTTGGCACACAGATATGATTTTGAAAAAGTCATCATACTGTACATACAGTATGCTTTCACAGGCACTACTTGAAACAAACATTGAGTCATCAGTTAATACTTGAAATTTGCGAGGGATCCAAGTGTCTGTTTTTCCTGCAGTGAATACGGCATCATGCTGATACTTGCCATCAGATTTAAGTATTTGATAACACACATAAAATAATAATACACATACAAGATTATATACAGACATGATATTAGAATTCCAACATGGGTTTACTCTGCGTTTGACATGACATACCAGAATAGTAATTACAACTAGCTGGGTTGCTGCCATTTACACAAGTCTGCAACTGTGTCTTATTTATTTATATTTATATATATATATATATATATATATATATATATATATATATATATATATATATAAATTATACTGCCAATAACTAGTTGCAAAATGTAGAGCCATTTTATGAGTTTAATACAGTGTTGCTGTCTTAACACTGGTGACTCAACATGGTGCAATGTTAAAACGGCAACTTTTAATCCAAACTCATACACAGGCATCGATTTAGTCAAACTAAAATGCAACCTAAATCCATCAACCTTTAAAACACAGAAACTGAACACGGTGGATTTTAAATCATCTTTTCTGCATCCAGCAGCCAGATTCAGTGACATGCTTCAGATATGAAAGATTGTGAGTTACATAATATCAGCAGCATTCACTTCCTAATTCAGAAAATACTATTCAGTGTCATTTCCAGACCATTAACCATTCAATTACTTAAGGATCTAACAAGTGTTCCTGCATAGTAATTTGGATTAAACTGGCAATCATAGATCATACAGTAAAAGGTGGTGACAGGATACAGGCAGCATCCTGTCTCTATATGGTGCTCTTTAAGTTCAGAATGTTTATATATTTTTTTTTTTCATCCAGATGTTATTTCATTTGGGTCTTTTGACTGAAAGTATTTTTTAAATTTCAACATTTCTAAGATGAGAATCCCTATTGGTTGGACTATTTTATCAGTGGCAACACTTCGCAATCACAGCGGCTACAATTTGCAACGCTCTTTAGTCAGGGAACACAAACGCTTTCAATTAAAACATTAAAAGAATTAGCGTACAATGCTGCTTTTAAATTGAACATTGCAACATTAGCATTTGTTCTTCTTTGAAGCGGGAAAAGGAGATTCTCAAATCTGCCCAATAGCGTCCTCTGCACCAAATCTCCTATTTAAAAAGCTTCTTAAAATCTATGTTGAAGACGCAGCTTATTCCATCTAAAAATACTGTCTGAGTCTACTCCTCTGCTAAACTGGTCAAATATCACTCCACTTAAGGCCTAGTCTTGGTTCTGGTAATTACTTTGTGGCAGGTTTACACTGACATAAGTTATTTTTTAAGCCAAATAAACATATCTTAACAAGCTAGCATAAAATTATACAAAAGAAAGGAATAGTGAGGAGAGGATGGGGGGCTGCTACTATCCCGGACTGAAAGAGAGGGGGGGGGGGGGTCAGCCATTGTAATGCAAATGTCACTGCCTTGTCTGCTGTTTGTGGCAGGAAATTTAATTAGCAGTTGTGTAGCTACGATACAAACAGGTGGAATGTTAAGAATGCTCCTGATGACACACAGACAAGACAGACGACACACGCTGAAAAACATTTCATTTCACAACAAGTTTCCACTTGTTGCCATATGCGAGGGCCAATCAGTAGCAACATTATATGACAAGATTTGTTTCTTTGTATCCTAGCAGCTTAGGCCTACAATGATTTCCACAATCTTTATAGTTGGATGTGAGAGTAACAAGGACACTTAAACTACTTTTCTTTCAACAGATTCTTAGAAAATGGTAGCTGCACATCCCTTGAGTGAAAGCCCTTCGCAAATACATGAATTATAGAGATTATGAAACTGTAACATTGTATACAAATGACACTATTAATTTCCACTTAACAAGCCCCACAAGGCATTCTCTTCTCACTTCCCCTGCTTTGCTCTGTGATTTTCTGACATGCCTTTGACTGAACTTATGGGATAACCCATTAAATGTGTGTTAATATCAGACAGTGACATGTGCAGTTCAGTTAGCACAACAGGAGGTAAATGCAACTCTATATGAATATGATGGAATAAGTGTAAACAAAAATGACAGTGACTGTGTCCATGTCTATATCTGTAGCATGCTATTGGATTGACAACTTGTCCCCGGGGCAGCAGTAGGCCTCATCAAGATAATCTAAATACAGCAATAACAAACACAATCAGATCCACACAGCACACTCATGTATGTGTCTCTCTCTCTCTCTCTCTCTCACACACACAGAACATGTGACCAAAAGCTGTGTCAGGACATCCACTACCCAAGTGACCACTGCAGCTGTCCTATTGATAGCTGAACTGCACTACACACATGGGTCCAGTAAACACTCAAAATGGCACACGGGTGAAGGTGGACACTGCTGCACACAATCATACAACAACTCCACAGATGATTTAAAAAAAGGATAGAGGGGAGAATGTTATGCCTAATTTTCTTTATATCACAGGCCAGTGTGGAAATCAGTGCTAAACGGGTCCAAGGCACAACCTTGATCTCAGGCTACAGGCGAGACCAATAAAGCAAGTAAAAATCAGAATACAGACGGATTACAAGAATGCAATATCAGACAAATAAAATAAATAATTTTACCACCCCTTTCAAATTGACATCCTTAATAATTAAAAATGACTAATTAACTGCCCAACCACCGGCTGCTTTCCACTTTGTAAGTCTCCTTTCTGAACACCATTTCTTTCTGACCTGCCTCTGCACGCCAACGCTATTCACTTACTACAAAGAGAGAGATGAAAATAACCTGATTAAAACACTGACTTTTAAAAGAATAACATTTCGCCCCCTGATCCACACCATCCCCTTTCTTTCCATGACTTGGGTGTATTTGTATATCAAGTTGCCATGTAAACATAACAGTGTCACGCTCAAATTGGGGAGGTGGGGGTTACACAGTTTCATTGCTGATCTCTTTATTTTCTATGTAGCTGAGTGAGTTGTCTGACCAAAGTTAAATTCTTTCTCTGACACTTTAAAACGAGTCGAGTCTTCTGTTTATGTACATTCAAGTCTTTCCTCAAATATTCTGTCCAAAATAGAGTAAAATCATGGCGGATGGATGCCTCGTATTTAATCTTTTATATGGCCTAAATATTAATTATCATACTCAGTCCTGTGTTTTGACCCCTTTTCACATAACAGCAAACAGATATTGGGCTGCATCAATAATATCATTAATCTGTTAGTTCTCTTCTTTTATCAGATAAATACGTGTACACATCTGAAAGTGTATAGCTCAATTTAGTAGCAAGCACAAGCAGAGAGGGTTTTAATTAGAGAAATGTTCATGTTGTAAAGATTCTTCCTGATGCTTCAGTAACAAACAACAAATGACCAAGCACCTGAAGGCTGTCTCGGAGAAGATAGTCCAGAAGAATTATGTATCTCAGGGGACAAAAAGAGACAGAATCCCAAAAGGAGAAAAAAGGGTGTGTAAAGAACTGGGAACCAGCCACAGCGACACTTTAAAGCTAATGAAAGGGGCGATTTAAAATCATTGGGGCGACATTTCCTTGGTTTTTCATTATTGCTATAGCACAGATTGATATGAGCCTTCCGCTCTGAAGAGAGGTCAAACAGCAACCCTCATGAGACCTGCCACTTAAACAATGAAGCAGAAAACCTTGGCTATTGCCAAACAAGTTTCCTTTGAGTCTGTCCAACTGGCAGCGCAACATCACAGCAGCTTTAATTTCACTTTAATATAAAGTGCACAAGTGTGTACTAAATGGTGCAGTCTTAAGAGTGCATATAAAATCGTAACGTTAATTTACAAAACCTGACCCAAGATTGTAAAAATAAGACAAAACAGTTTGAAAAGAACCACCATAGCACCACCTAGTTGTATCATATCCAGTTATTCAAGCTACTTTTGAAATAAAACTTTGTGAAGTACTTTGTTCCATTTAAACAGCAAACGTTGAATAATCTGGTTAACATAGTTCAGTTTGTTTCTATAGTTTATTGGTGTCGATGTTATATCTCTACTGCGACAGAGACCATTGGAAGCACCAGGTTTGGCAACGTTAACGCAGTTAGCGTCGTAACGTCGCCGCTATAAGTTAATATCCATTCACAACTGCGTCATATTTGAATTCCTTTGACGATCGATCGAAGCTAATGTACGCGTGGAAATCCCACCAGAGGATCTGGAAAAGCTGCCTGCTGAAATGAAAGTTATCCTCCTGCTGAGTTAACGCCTGCTCGGAGCGGACGTTAGTTGCAGTTTGAGCACCAGGACGAGCGTTGCTAACGCTAGCTCGTTATATCTCCACCTGCTTGAATGTGTTTCCCGAGAAAAACACTCAGAGTGTGTGTGTGAATGCGAGTGGTGACGATCCAGACGGAGCCATCAACAAATGGCTGAACTCTCAACTGAACTCGCACTCATCGCTGTTGGCAGTTAGCATTAGCTATAGCTTGACTGGTAGCTTTACCGTCCATCCTCCTGGGATTTAGGTTAGTTGACACACACATACACTACAAGCACACGCACACGCACACACACACACACACACGCACACACACACACACACACACACACGCACACACACACAACGGAACAACAAGTGTAAAGTGATATTTAATCTATTTTGAGTTGGAGTACACGTCGCCGCTTTGCATGACGTGTGTGTTAAGTGTCGCAAATTAGGAAGTAGAAGTGAAACGTTTATTTTTTCCAAGTACAAAAAGCTGTTGCGAGCAAAAGGTGAACGTCAGTTAACGTCGAGCTGTCCAACTTGGGGCGGATGCCTCAAAGAAGGGAAAGTTATGTTGTGGAATATAACCGGGAGTGCGAGCAACGCACTCGACCCCAGAGCGTTTTTCTCCAAATTAAGAATAATTCCGCATTTTAATTCTATAAAGATAATAGTCACCTTTGTTTTGAGAAAAGTTGTGCTCTGGATCTGCTCTCTTTCCCCTCTCTCCCTCTCGCTCGTTGACTTCCAGATGCTGCTGCTGCTGCTGTTGCTGAGTGTTGCGCCCGTTGGTAAGTAACTGTCTCCACGGCTACAGTCACTATGGCGCGACGGGGTCTCGAGGCAACTGTTGCTACCCTCGACTGCATACGTCATGGTCCTCACTATGCAAGGGCGGGGCCAGAGGGACAAGAGTCCCGCCCAGTTCAATAAAGATGTTTATTTGAATCAAACCACTAGGGGGCGGTCTTTGCCAAGGAACTGGTGGACGTGGGGACATTCAGATTAATTTAGTGTATTCATACTTTTTTATTTGTGATTTCAATGTATGTAGCACATGTATCACCACTATCAGACTGACCCCTGTTATGTAAATATGATATGTTATTAGTTGATGTGTTATCTTCTTAATTAAAGATTAGATTAGATTATACTTTATTCATCCTCCGGGGGAAAAAACATTTTTTACAAATATACAATACCATACTATAAAATAAAATAGCAGGACATATTACCTTTAATAATTTAAATAATAAAGGAAATGAAAATGTAAAAAATAAAATAAAAATGAAAGTGACAGTGATGCAAGTTTTATTGATGATCAGTTTGAGGAGGATTTGGCCAGAGGAGATTTATTATAAAGTGATATAAACTGATAATGTACTGGTGTGTATTGGTATTCAGCTATATTAACTCTTTAATTAGACTCCAATAAAGGAGATATACATTTGTAATACAATTGCTCTTTCATTTTTAAAACTGATATATTGTACATCATTGTCATTGTGATTAGTTCTATTAAATTATTTGACATTTGCAGTAGTGTACATACTTTTTTTTTTTTTTTACCAGAATGTAAATCTTTAACTCTTTTTTTTGCTTCCACCTATTGATTTATTTAAACTAAAATAAATATTCAACAACTCACTGCATTATTCAGTCATTCTATTTGTATACATCTATATATGTTACTGTATATAATTGTTCAGTTTTTTTTAAAGAAAAGGTAGAATAATAATAATAAAAACGCCTATCATACATAAATATTATTTTTCGATTCCATTTTCTTCTTGCAAAGACGTGCCCACTGCATTTCAGATCTTCAGCACATGGTGGCAGTATATATTGTGACACAAGATAGTCACAGTGTGTCAGACTAATCGATTGCTTTATCAGGTCTTTTTGTTTAACGGGAGATAAAGGATTTACTGAGCAGTTCATGCAACGCAAAACAATAGTGAACTTCTCCTGTGAACTTATTATTGATTTGCCAGTGCAAAAACATTCTCAACATTAGTCAGTTTACATGAAGTACTATGACATCCTCAAGAGCCTATTATTGGAGCCTTACACAGTATATCGGGGCAGATGTTGGCCAGGTGTCCGAGGACATGTCAATCTAAGCACAGCATAAAAAACAAAATAAAGCCATCAAATCATATTTATGTTGGCCATCTTATTGTTTTTCATGGATTTGTGTGCTAGAGAGTGAGATTCATAAAAGATTTACATAATGCCAAAATAAGAAAGGCCTAACGAGGAAACTGAATTATTGTCTTCCATGTTTTTTTCAAACCAGGGGAGAGTTATACAAATAATGCTACTTAGATTAATATGGAAATAGTCGGATCCAGCCATTTTAGAGTTTGACCCATGCATACTGGAGTCTAAAAGTCAGGTTATCTCGGCCTCTGCTGCTTTCATTTTGGCCGTCCATAGTTTTATCTGCTTCTGAGTCCCCATACTTGTGCAACCCAAAATCAACTATATGAATTTAGAGAAACGAAAAAAGGGAAATTTAAGAGGGAGAAAGTCACGTTTAGTGCTTGAATGTTAAGTTGAAAAGAAACATTAACAGTGTTATGGTTTTTAAATTCTGAGTATGATTCATGTTATTCCAGATATATACAACAAGCGACATTGAATACACTGAAATTTGTTTTTTGGTTTGACAGCTTGCTGGTGTGTGATGTGAAATTTGCCAAAATCAAAAGCAGATTTCCAATATCACAGACGATTCCTTCCTACTTAAAACTGCTTTCCATTCCACAGTCAATTCTTCTTTATAGAAAGTATATCATGTCAGTCCAAAATATTTTCACAAATTAGATGAACTAAAGTCTCGCTGCATCTTTTATAAAAAAAGCAAACAATGCGTTTTTTTTTATACTCCGTAACACCCATTCCCTTATTTAAAAAAAATTCTTTCTCACATTGATTTTTCACAACAACCAAGACCATGTCCAAATAATGTTGCGTGTCTAAGAATACCGTTGTTGTTGTTGTTGTTGTTGTTGTTGTTGTTGTTGTTGTTGTTGCTGTTTTTAAACATTGCTGGTTGCTTTGTAGACACTCCTCATGAATATGTCCCTGGGATCAAAGAAGGATATGTTGCCATCTTTCCCTTTGAGAGAATACAGTATGAAACATTTTTGAGATTCTCCTCTTCACTTGGATCCATATGTCCAACGACCACAGCAGCGGCCTGGGCCATACAATCACTTTTGATTTGACTTGAAGAAATTGAATTTCCTTTGGCTCATGTGTTTAGTTTTTTTTCCTACTCCATGTGTGGCAGGTCGAATGTCAAGAAGAGTGTTGTCTGATGCTATAGGTGACTCCCACAGGTGACTATACAGGTGACTATACAGGTGAGTCTATAGGTGACTCCCACAGGTGACACGAAGGAGTGAAGAGAGGCTCTCACAAGCTGCTCTGACACTGACACACAGGAACAGTCACCACTGAAACTCCTCTGCTCGTGGTGAGTTTGACCATTTATCAGGTAATCTTATTACTTATTGCGTCGATTTTAACATCAGTTATTAAGCCATATCGTATTTACATCATCTGTTGAGGGATTATTTGTACGTGGCAGTAAAAGTTAACATAATTAGTGTGTGTTCTGTTAATTTAAGATAAATTCAAGTTGCACGATACCGCAGAGCCGTTCTGGTTTAACTGCAACAAATCACCTCGAGGGAGATAGACGACAGCATGTGAGCAAGTAACGTTACACGGTTAATGACAGTGCATCATTACTTTATCTTTAGTTCTTTAATTGTGGCCATTTTTCTATTTACATCAAGTAGCAGCGCCAGTGGCAGGTCTACAGATGAAATCCCACCCTCGGTTAGCTCCCACCTGCTCTGCTAACATCTGTAACTCACTTGGTTTTCATCTTTAAACCCTTTACATTAGAAACACAATGCAGATGTATTCTGTCCATAATCTAACCAAAATAGGTTTGTAACACTTTACCGGATGGTTCAATTTAAACACCTGGTGTTACCCTAAGGTAAAAGACTATTCTTATTTTAGTACTCAACAACAACATGTCCCATGAGTCTTACTTATTATTGCAACGCCAACACCTTCTGGAGGCTACATGCTTTTATTATTTATTCCTTGTTACCTGGAAATTTGAATGTAACACATTTTTCCTAGACTACTGTTTTTTATTATCTTGGGGTATCACCCCTTTGGACCTGACTGCCCGCTGGATTTGAACAATTCTGTTGCAGCCATTGCACAAGTCAGACCCACTATTGACACGGTGAGGGCTCTGTACGTTTGACGAAATTACAGAAATGCCATGTTCTTTTTCGGTTTAAAACTAACTATCAAAATGTACACGGCTGGCAAGTAGTGTTTTGGAGGCGTGAGAATGACACACAAATGGTGTTGTTTTCTCATTTATGCCATTTTGGATTTAATTCAATATACAAACTATTAAAACATGCACAGCCCGTGGTTAGTCTCACAATAAACACAACGATTGCTAACGTAAACTATAGGCCAACTACACACCACACTCAAAGATTATAAGATAGCAGTGTTATTTTGGTGATTGTAAAATGTATGGAGCCAGTAGAGCGGAAATGGAGTATGTGGCCAGTTAAACATTTGACTTTGGGCCCTCGAGTACAATTTGTTGCAAAAACTTAAATAGATGATCTGAATACTTCTTCCACCACTGCAACTCACACGTCTTTTCCTTGTCAATCTACTTAAGTGCTCGAGTGTCTAAGCCGTATAATTGCTAATAAAACTGTTATTTCTCTCGTAAAATCCCAAACATAAAACACTTTTTTCGTGAACATCATGAACACAGTACATCAGGACAGTTTTATCTTTGTCGACGAGACTGATAAGAAATCCCTCCAGTTGCTCCATAAGCCTTTTTATCTAAAAAATACTGTATATTTAGTGATAACTAGACTGCATGCTTAATATTTCATCATTGGAGTTTGCTATTTGATTAGACAGAAAAAAAAGTCTGTTTACAGCACTGCCTCAGCAGAGCGTGGGACCAGACAGAGGATGTCAGTGACCGACTATAACCTCAGTGCAGGGAGCATCAGCACTAAACCCATCCTGAAGCATTTCAGCGTTTGCGCATGCGTACACTGAATCAGCCGGCCTCTGCATGACATGTGATGCTGTGGTGTGGTGGATCTGCATTTTCCTCTCTCGTAGCAATTGGCTGAGACTGATCTTTCTATAGCGGAGTGACGTGAGCATCTACACACGTGAGATATTGTCAGGATGATCTTAAAAAATAGTCTGCATGAAATAAATAAGAACATCAAATAAAAACACGTACTTAAATGTATGTCATGTGTAATTTGTGATATTGGGCTATATATAATAAACTGAATTGAAATTGAATTGAAATTGAATGTGCATATACAGACACATTCATGTCTAATGCAAAGTGTATGTGAATGCGTTTTTTCTCTGATTTGTTTAAGTTTCAAAGTTCGGTTTTACTCTCATTATAAAATACAGTTTTGCACAATGACATTCTGTTGTAGCCCCCTTGATGCCACAAACACAACAAATATATAGATAGATAATACATATTTAAATTAGAGTAGAATAAAATAGACAAACGTATATAAAAGTAGCACAAAGGAAGAAATGTATGTATGTGTGTGTGTGTGTGTATATTTATATTATTTTAATGCATACAGGTATAATGCTCAAATGTTAAGAGTCAGCTTTTGCTTATCAAAGGGTCAAGGCTAATTTAATCATGTATTGTTCAGTTTGAGGAAATATGCTCTCTGCCTCCTCTACTTGACCTAAAGAACACTGGAGGGGGTGGGGGGTTTAGGGGAAATTGTGTAAAGGAAATTCCTTTTACTCTCATCAACCAGTAAGACAGGTTATATTTACCCAAGTAAGAAAGAAAAGTCTTCATAGCTGTGAATCCCACTCACACTTCCCTCACAGATGCAGGCTCCGTGACACGGGGTCCTGTTGCCACACCTTTCAATGTCATAGTTGTAGAAATACAGTGATTGCCACGAGCAAACACGTTTGATGTGGACATTTCTTTAAGTTTTGTTCCTCTTCCTGCGGTTGTTTCCTCTGCACAGCTAACATCTTTGATTTAGCACCCTGTATATCTGGTCATGGCTCAGAAGAACTAGAAGTACAGGATTGGCTTGCCACGTTGTGTTCTTGGGCTGAGCTTTGATTTTCAGCCAGAGGGCTAAATTTAGATTTGCAAAGACTGTTACAAGGACGATTGTCACAATGTTGATCAATTCAGTTGATGAGAAAAGGTTTCTTTTCTTTTTCGTTCAAGTATATATTTATTACTGCTTAGCGTGTCTTGTGTGACATTGTTTTGCAGCGACGGAGCAAGGATTCAAAGTCTTTACTTAAGTAAATCTAACAATAACCCACTGTAATAGAGCATTGGAAATGGTTCTATTGCTATGCTAAAAGTATAGAAGTGTTATAAGCAAAACAAATTAAAATACTTAATACACTAAAATGCTTGAGAATCAGCTTAAAGAAGTGATTAATATTCTGTTGATCGACTAACTGATTCATTGTTTCAGCTCCATTTTTATATGCAGCTAGCTGGGCAATTGAATCTTTAACAATGCCTCATATTTAACCAGGTCATCATAATATATGAAGTTTGTAAAGTATATTAACTAAAAGCTTAGAAATAGTTACAGTGGAGGAAAAAGTATTCCCATTGGAATTGAAATAGAAGTTCAAAGTGGTGTGAAATGGAAATACTTGCATAATCACATTTGTAGTTTAGTACAATAATTTAGGAAATGTATTAAGCTATTTTGAAAGGGAAGTTGTAAATCTGAAACAATTAGTTAATCAATCTGCAACTAAACAACTACTAAACTGAGCATCATTTGGTATTTTACATGTTTGACAATATTTTACAGATTATTTTTAAATGAAAATAATCATTATTTAGACTTCTTTACAATGAAGGAAGATTGGAAGAAAGAGGAATATGTATGTAATTCTTTTTAAGGCTGCTGCATCTTTGTATTGTGCACAAGAATGATTTCATTCAGTGGAAAGTCATGAAGTCAAACCAGCACAGCTGCACTCATAATCCGGTTTGTCCGATAGTAACCCAGCATAGCTGCAACGTGTGTTGAGTGTGTGAGTGTGTGTGTGTGCAGGAGAGTAACTCTGTAGGGGGATGGGTTTGAGTTTCACAGCATCATCTGTCAAGTGTGTGGTGTGTGTGTGTGTGTGTGTGTGTGTGTGTGTGTGTGTGTGTGTGTGTCATAGAGCCACAGCCCCCCCCCCCCCCCCCCCCACACCCTTATTCATTTGGCTTGCGTGGCCTTATATGGGAAATGGATGTGTGGTGTGAGCAGTTTGAACCAATCAGGTTGGTTTGGGATGATGGAGGAGGTGGGGAGTGTTTCTGGAGGAAGCTGGCTGGCCTGGTCTGGGTGGGGTTTTTAGGGGGTGGGACTAATCAAGCCGGCTGCCGTTTGAAAATGAATGATATGCTGCTCAAGTTGTAGAAACAGTGGGCTGTTGGGGTATTGTGTGTTAAGCGGCAAACAGCATTTACAGATAAGGGAAAGTGGACGATTTCAGAGAAAACCTTGAAATACAAACCGGGGGAAAATAATAATTTCCAGCAATGCAATGTGAGTAGCTCAATTTAAATGTTTTATTAATGTAGCTGAGGTGTAGTCCTCTTAACTTGAACTCCAGTTTACACTCAGACAGATCAGGTTTGGTAAGAAACAGATTGGTAATGATGCCTGAGAAAAGGTTTGCTTTTATGTACGCATGTTTCATACTAAGAATGGTATATGAATTAATATCCATGCTCAGGTTTTATGCCATATGTCTGTCATTTGTCTGATGTCCCTTGTTATAATTCTCAACCACTCCCTCTATGATTTTAGTCATTCATGTCATCAGTTCTTTTGTATGCTAATTTGATCTCAGATATAATACATATGTAATATGTACATTTCAATAGACGGGAAATGTGTGTCTCTTTACAACATGTGGACATCTGGTTGCTTGTAAAAGGGTGTAACCCAACCGGCAGATCTGTGTACATTTTGCCAGATGATATCTAATGTTAAAGGGATGCCTTCAAAGCCTTTTCCTTTCTTTATAAATGTCTGCATTACCTTTACAAATATTGGAAACTGGATAAAAAAATGCGAAGCTCGACATGGTATCCGTGTATTGAGGATGCTTATGATTACACCCAGTGGTATTGAACACTGCTGGGGGCTGTTCAGAGGCAGCAGCTGGCCGAGGATGCAGATCTTTCAGAGGATGCGTTGATAGAAATCTAGTTCATCTTTGTTGTGTTCTGGGCGACATCATTAGGTTCAGACAGTCAAGTGGAGAAGGGTGGTATCTTGCACAAGTGGAGACTATGCATGACAATAGAGAGACACACCAGAAGGGAGGGGCGGGGTTTTGTCTGAACTGTTTGACAGGGGATTGACCTAACTGAAGTTTGCAGGCATGTGGTACTTGGGGTGTTGGGGAGAGCCCCTTGGTTGGCTTTCAGCATTCATGTTTTTGTCTAAAGATGGGGTTGTGATATGTGTCTGCTGTCTTTATTGACACTTCTACAGTAATCAGTGTTCAAATTAAAAAGGTTTAAGTTTTCTACTATTGCATCCTCCCTGTTTAAATCGAACAGCTGTTGTTGCACACAACTGCTACATTTATAATCCCCTCCTGATTTAATGAATGCAGTTGCAATAATGATGCCAGTTTGCGCAGTTCTAAGTCCATCAGATAATTCATGCTGAGCATTAGCTGGCACATGACAAGGAAACTTAAAACCGTGCAAAGAAGGCCAAAAATGTCCTCCTGTCGATAAGCTAAATATGACGGTTGTGGTAGATCAGTTAATTAATTTGTTTGGTTATAGAAGATTAATCAGCAACTATTTTGATTATCAATTCATTGTTTGAGGCCAAACATTTCCTTGTTCCAGCTCCTCTAGAGTTGGCTGCTTTTCTCTGTTTAATATCATTGTGAATTTAATATCTTTTCGGTTTACCAAACATTTGAAGACGTCACCTTCATGCGATTCCTTTTCCATTATTTGTATTTATAGACAAAACAATAAATCCATCAGCAGGTTAATCTGTACTGTATATAGATTAATTTAAAACAGTTGAAACAAAACCATGGTCTATTGGGAAAAAGGGTTGCAAGTTCAAGTGAAGGAGAAGCCCACAAACGTATCACAAGGGGGATATTGGTAAACTACAGCGGAGCAGGAAAGGCAATAAGACACATCTGAAAATTATAGTTTACACAAGGCACAAGGCAGGAGTTTAATGTTCTCATGGATAAAAAGCTCAGTAACCTTGATGATAAATGATTGATGAAAGGCATTTAGGATGCCTGCCCAAACCACACCCCAGTTCACTCCATATCTGACTGCCTCCACTCTCAACTTAACTCCCTTTTTAATACTGCTGGAAACCCACATCTACTAACAGCTGTGTCTTGAGGAATCTGCAGCTGTATTAGAAGTAAGAAGCCAAATAAAATGGCAGCAGTGAGATCAATCTGGTGCATCTGTCATCTTGGCTGAAAGACCTTCAGGCTTCCGTGGGACTCATTGATCAAGTCTCCCCTGGGTGAGCTGGCTGCTTGTCCCATGACTTAAGTAGGATTGCTTTTCTTTTACAACAGTGACAGCAGTTTGAGGTGATTGCTGCTGATTCCTCAATGTCCAGAATCTCAGTAATGCTGGTAATTGGGTTCATGCCGATTTGGAAACAGTTCACACATGGAAAAGGCCATTTAACCGGTTTTCATGTATTTATTTGAAGGTGTGGTTGGTTGCGTAAAAGAAAATATTTTCGTTCCTGCTCTCAGACCTCTCTGGAGCCCAATTGTCCCTGACAAGCGAGTCATGATAGGCTGCTGCCACAATAGACAAAACCGCTGGTATGTGTTTTCAGGCTAAATAAACAGGCAGTTTAGACCTGTGATTTACCAAACAGAGGGGCTTGAGTGAGAGGTCACGTCATGGAGGTGTGTGTGTCTGACGTTAGACGAGTGGTGATGGGTTATTGTTTAGGAGGCTTTAACGTGTTGCCTGTAAAGAGGTAATGTCTGAGGAAGAAAAGGATTTTCTTTCCAGCTCTTTTGAAAGAAAACCGATCACCTTTAAGATGCTCTGAAACCATGTAAATAATACAGGATGATTGATACAGGAGAAAATAATCTGGCATTAATGCTCTCATATCTTTATAATTTGGGTTCAGAGGGTTGAGCAATGGAAACGTTGGTGTTTTGTTGATTAAGCACAGCAATGAACGGCGATCCATTATTTGCAGCAAGACAATGTTATCTGCAGCAAGACAGTCCACTTTGCAGCTCGCTCCATATGTTCCTCACACTGTTGCCATGCAACCCAATTTAGTCAACAGATAAGGTCGTAGTTTGTTTAGCAGCTCATAAAGTCAGCAAGAAAGGTAAACATGCCAGGATGATATTCATTTGTGCAGATTACAGGTTCCCTTTATCTGTATAAATTCAGAGTACAATCACAATACAACATCAATCTGTAGAGTAATTTATGTTCAAATAACATTTGTACACTGAAACCTGCACAAGAGCCAAAAACACGAATGGATGTGTAAATATAACTACAACTGCAAAAAGTAACGTGACCTGGTGCGAACAACACTCAGGTGTGAGTCTTGAGTACTAGACGCTGCCGGCTGTCACACGTTGGCATTACTGTCTCGCAATTAGACAAAGGGAGCGATTCTTTTCTTTTTAGACGTAAAAAAAACCCAAAAGAGAGTGTGTCTAGATTTCTTATCAAATAAAAAGCGCCTTACCCAGAAATAATGATCGCAAGTGGAAATCCGTGCTCAAGCCCCACTAACAGATGTCAATCACTACACATCAAATTATTCACAATATTTACAACAGAAAACTCCATATCTCAGTTACAAATTAGTCAATAGGATGCAAACAAATATTTTAGTTCCTTGTATGATGTCCTGCGTGTAGTTAAAATAAACATAACAAATCAGATTTTCTTAATTGTTTTAAATACATTCTACAAAGAGGACTCACCCTTACAAATTGACATTGCCAATCATGAGTATTAAAATAGAGCTCAAAGTCCACTGACAGAAAATGAGTCAGCAACTACTTTGATAATCATGTAAGTTTACTAAACAAAAATTCAATCCATTCTCTGGTTGCAGCACTTCAATTGTGTGGATTTGCTTCCTTTCACTGTTTACATCTACTGCATGTAAAATGGATGTTTAGGCTTCAGGCTGTTAGTTGGACAAAGGAAGGCATTTAAAGATGTTACCTAGGGTTTAAAAAAAACATGTAACAGACATGTTCACAATGTTCTTACATTGAGAAAGCAATTAATGGATTAATCGATAGTGAAAGTACTTCTGAGTTGCGGACATTAATAAAAAGGTCTGGTCAAACTTCTCGTTCGGTCTCTGTGGAGAGTTTATGTGAAACAGTTTTCGGATATTCATACACTATGTTGCGTGTGCACACATAGCTTATATCTAGTTATCTCATTCACCATCTGTAAAAACCTTAACTTTTCTTGTTGTGGATGCTTGTAAGAGCTGTGCTTGTCGAGTATACAGACGCTAACAAGCCCTGTGGCTCCTCTCTCCTCTCAGTGACCTTGTGTGAGCCCAATGCCATGTCCGAAGCCGTGGTGATGGAGCCTCCCAGAGCAGGTGGTTTACGGGAGTCATCCTACGGGGCTGGAGACAGCGCAGCCTCCCTTGATGACTGCATTGTGGATACGGCAAAGTACGTCCACACAAACATATCCTGGACACGATGGCTCCCAACATGGTTAGAGGAGGACTCTGAGGGGGTCACACGATGTAAAATGAGTTAGAGAAGAATTCATGTCTACAATTTAACAGTCAAAGATACCACCCAGGTTAGAGCTCCGGCGCTCAGTGGTAATTCACATAATGTTGGTAATCGTGCAGTTTTATTGTGTGTATGATTACATTCCTGTCAGTGTAATCAGAGTGGTTTTATCACTTGTTAAGCTTATATAATAATATAAACTTTACTTTGAGACTATTATTGTGAGTGTTACCAAGCTCTTCAGTTGACATGAAGGTATAATATGTACTTTAAGGATGATGATGTTGATGATTGTGAGTTTTCCCCATATGAGCCACAGCAGGTTCAGGCTTCTGCCTCTGATTTCCCCCCCAAGGATGTGACAATTCCCTCTTCCTTTTTAAGTGACATGTATTTTCCTTTCACGTTCTTCAGTGAGTCTTCAGAGGAGGAGTCCGCAGGGGAAAGGGAGGAGGAGATTGGTGCACATGATGAGGCTACAGAGGTCCCTGCTGAACAGACCTCAAACACACAAACAGGTGAGGGCTGAAGAAAAGCCACGACAAAGTCAAGTGTGACCTGAATGCGTTTACTCTCTTCGTCCCTTCCTGAACTCTAACAGCCGTCAGGGCCGTGCAGCCGTATTCAAGTTTTGATAAGCAATACACAGACAGACAACTGGGATTTATATTCTGAGTTGAATCCAGTCACTGTGTTGGCGGTAGTCAGCATTAGTGAACTTGTTGGCGGTAGTCAGCATTAGTGAACTTGTTTTTTCCTCTGACCTTTTACCCAGAGGAAGTGGGCCAAACCGAAGTGAGTGAACTCCACATTCTTTAGAATAACTTGACTTCCCTTTTCCTGCCTGCTTTTTCCATCCTGTCTTAGTCATGAAGGGAAAACCTGGCATGAGTACTTCCATGAAATGTGTTGTTACACTTTGACCAACGAGAACCTTCATAATTAGCCTGAACAATCTTGTTGTGTCATGTTAATCTGATATTGGTTTTATAAGATTATAAACTAAAATCACATTTTGAGTTATTCTTTCAGTTTCCCTAGTGACTGAAATGTCCTTGAATTGAACTGTGGCCGTACAGCGCATACAAATTCACAATCCTGCCCTCTCAGCAGCTCTGATAACCAGCTGTTTGTGTTTGTGCAATTTGACCCCATTGCTAGCAATGGCACACTTTTCTATCTTAGTGTAACAAACACTAAATACTTTTCTAATTAATGAAAATCTACAGTTTATTGTTATTTTGTAGCACGATAATGTGTGTATTCACAAAGTGATCCAAACAGGGAACGAAACATGGCGAAAAGATGACTAGACAAAATTAAAACAAGCCAACAGTTTGAATATCTAAAATTAGAGCACAACAGATGTTGCTAATGTTCCCTCACTGCACAGGACACTGGGTACACCCACACACACACACACCCACACACACACACACACACGTTCTGCAAATAGAGTTTTTATTTTACCGTTTGCTTTTATTTTCGCTTTCAAATAAGTTTGGTTCACAGCCTGTATGAGGATCTGATTCAGCTTTTCAAATTGATCTCTTCCATTACTATGCTGCATATAGTGTTAACATAACAATTAAACTCCATGTTGTGTTTTTAATAAATAAAATAACCTTTTGTTTCATGTGAGGAAGTGAAATCCTTCAACAAACCGTTTGCTTATTTTTCTGAATGTCTTTTTCTTCCAGTAAACACCCGGCGTCCAAACTCCCTTCCGGTTCCGGCAGCAGGAGGGTGCGGCCTGTGGACGTCACAGGGTGACGCAGAGGTGAACCTGAGGATGGGGGACTCTGGCCTGGCTGCTGAGACCCCTCTGACCATCAACCAGATGTTCACCTTAGCTGTGGAGCGCTTCGCCGACTACACAGCTCTGAGCTGGAAGGAGGGCGAGCAGCAGAAGAGCCTGAACTACAGAGAATATTACCAGACATGCCGCACCGCTGCCAAGAGTTTCCTGAAGGTAGTTTATTTTACCCATTGATTCATGCAGTATAAATTACTCCTTTCAGAGGATGAAGCTTTTCGAACAATTTACTGATTAATTAAGTCACATTTGCATAATAAATGCCAAATGCTCCAGTTTCTCCTTTGTGGGGATTTTCTTTTTCTCTTTTACAATGTTACTTAAATGTCTTTGGGTTTGGTTTATAGAAGAAGAAGAAAAGATTAATCACACAGTGACTGGTGGTTAATATGAAGCTTATAGAACATATTGGTTTTGTGTAAACCAAACCCAGAACAGTTCAACATATTCAGGTTCGATGCTGGAAAATTTGGTGTTGCTTAATTAGAGAAATTCCTCACAGTAATCTCATTTCGCAATATTGAAATAGTAGCGAAGGGTGAGTAAAGTGTGCCCTCCATTTAGTTTCTATTCACCCTGAGTAACAATTCAGTATCAGAAGCTGATTGTTGAAAACAAATAGGAAATCTTAGACCTTTTGTTAATATTGTTTTAAAGCCAGTCTAAACACATCACACGTCACAAAAGAGCCAGGGTGAAATGTGAGTGAGGCCTCAGCTGTCGGTTCAGCACAGAGCACTTCATTGTTTGTCAGCATGGAGACTCAGCAGGACACCATGTACACACACATACACACACACACTTACATGTGGCTCTTACAAACAAACCTGCACACCTTTCGACATGATTTTCGTTCTTCAAAAGGAGATTACGCTGTACCTGCAATGTCCCAGCTAATTTACAAATGGACTCTAAAAAAGGATGTAAAGGATATCCCAATATTATAGCTGGGATTACTACATGTTATTCATACTTAAAAAGCCTGTTTGTTTTCCCACAGCTTGGTTTGCAGCGCTACCACGGTGTCGGCATCCTGGGCTTCAACTCGTCTGAGTGGTTCATCTCTGACATTGCAGCTGTTTTGGCAGGGTGAGCTCCCTCTCTTAATTTGACAGTGATGAGCTCAGTGTTCCCTTTCATTGTCAGCTGTGTGTTTATGTGCGTTGGTGTGTGCATGTCTTCCATACCTGAGTGGTCCGAGCCAAGACCTTCGGGTGCGATCCAGTTCAGCATGTAGACTCTTAGCTGAAAGACATCTTGATTAATAGGTGACAGCACAACGCCCAAGAAGAAGCTGATGAAGTGCAGTGTTGAAAGCACCATTGACAATAATAGTACTGGCATTGAGTATTTTTCTTTTATGCTACTTTATTCCTCTACATTTACAGGAATATAATGTATTTTTTCCCTCTCCCAGTAATCATATCAGGCCCCCTCTGATATGTCTTGTGACCCTTTGGAGGGGCCTGACCCCTAGGTTGAGAGCCAATGGACTAAACAAACCAAACGTACATTATAAAAGTAGTTAAAACTTGCTTCACCTCTTCCAGCTACAATAGGAAAATGCTGTCAACACAATCATGTCAGTGTTAATCAAATTATACGATCCTGAGTAGAGGAGTTGAGTGCTTCCACTACTGATGACCAGTAAACAGTAATCACAAGCCTCTTCTTGCTCGCATGAATATTCAGGCCCGGAGACTCCAACAGAAAAACAAACCGCGTGCTTCCTTCGAGCTAAAAGGGGATCGAGAAATTGACTTTGAGTAACCAAAACCCCTTTTAATCAAGAACAGAACCCATTTATTGGTCAATGGGCAGATTTGTCTCAGCTGACCAAACTCTGTAACAGGACTTTAGGTTTTTCACGGCGTCTGCCCAATTAGATTCGCGATTATGACAACAATTTGAACAATTTGATTGAAAGAGTGCATTGAGGGAAAGTGGGACATAAGTTTGGCTACTCAAAAGATCAGTACATGACGTTTCTCTAAAACTGCGATACACATATATATTGCGGATGCCACAGATTCCCACGCCTAGAGTCTGCTCAGTGCTGAGTGACGCATCACTACAAGACTGCATTGAAACTATGGTTAACTCGTCAAACTGGTCCTGATGAGCACAGGTTTAGTTTCTCAAACCAAGACTGCAGGTCGTTGCCGGAGAGCCAAACAACAACAATGCTGCTCGGTCAGGTCTTTTGTCACTAGGAATGGGACCGAGTTTCATCTGACTCTGTAAATGTAAGAGTGCTGAGTCTGACTGTCGTTTGGTCTGCTGCAGTGGGTTTGCTGTTGGCATCTACACCACCAACTCTCCTGAGGCATGCCAGTACGTAGCAGACAACAGCAAGGCCAATATCATTGTGGTGGAGAATCACAAACAGCTGCAGAAGATCCTTCAGGTGAGAACAGAATGAGTTGCATATAAACACTGGTAGGCTTTATTGTGCCCAGAGATGTGATCAGGATGGTAAAAAGGCAGGGAAACAAAGGAAATGGGTTTCTAGAAGTTCCAAACATTTCTGTTGGCACCTTTTATTGTCAGTGTTATTAATAATTAAGAGACAAATAAATGGGACTTGGCAGCATAAAACGGTATAAAATGACTCTTAGATGCAGGTGGAGATACCACATGTCATGGAAGAATGCATCTGTCTTCTATGGCGTAAAGAGACAGAAACATGTTTATTTTAGTTGCATACTGACTGTTTAATCCTGGAACTGTCTCAACGCGAACACAAAACATAATAAAAAACTATTTAGAATTAGTACGCAGTGTGGATTTGGGATTTTTGCATCCTCAATCTTTTTTCGTACTTTCCAGACTGATGCTCTTAATCAATACAGAATGCACTAAAGCGTTATAAATGCTTACAGACAGTATTGTAGTCTTCTTATTAACTATAGTCTGCTTTATGTACTCATGGGATTGCATTTTGTTTGCTTACAGGTTGAAGACAAGCTGCCGCACTTGAAAGCCATTATCCAGTACAAAGATGCACTTAAAGAGAAAAGACCAAATCTGTACTCAGTAAGTACACAATATGTTCTTGGCAAACATGAAAAGATTAGTTTAGTTAAATCAGTATCATCCAAGTGATTTTGTTTGTCTACTGCAGTGGGCGGAGTTCATGGAGCTTGGACGCGATGAGCCCGATGCACCCCTCGATGCGATCATCTCCAGCCAGAAGCCCAACCAGTGCTGCACGCTCATCTACACCTCAGGGACCACAGGCCAGCCCAAAGGAGTCATGCTCAGCCATGATAATGTAAGTTACACCAGCCAAGTGTGTTTTTACTTCTTGAGGGTTAAGCAGTGTCACATGTTAGTCTCCAGACACGGACAGCAGTTGTAAAGAGTGAAAAGTGCAGATGGAGTTAACAGACCTTAATATTTAAGTACAACATGTACACGGCTTGTATGTTTAGGATGCAGGACCTTGACTTGTGACTTTTTATTATTATTTTTACACTGTGGTATTGCTTCTTTCAAAAGATCTGACGACTACTTCCACCGCTGGCTGTAGTCCTGTTAAACCACAGACTCATTAACATGGCACCTGGTTGGCTCAAACAATTCAAAACTTGTTCTCATACATGTATTTTATTCACTTATAGGAGGTATAAAACACTAGTCGTAAACTCTCACCATTGTTTTTGTGTAATTCTCTTTATCTTGTAAATAGCACATCTGTATCAAACCTCCCATACATAAAACAATAAAGATAGCTCATTAAATGTACTGCGCTCTCCTTGCCATCAGATAACATGGACCGCGCTCGCTACCAGCCGCCATGTGGGCCTGACAGATGCCACTCACACTCAGGAGTTGGTGGTCAGCTACCTGCCGCTCAGCCACATTGCGGCCCAGATGGTAGACATCTGGGTAACCATGAGGGTCGGAGGGGCGACCTACTTTGCCCAGCCAGATGCACTGAAGGTGAGCTATAGTGGTGTTCAGTACACAAACACATGACACACGCAAAATATATGGCCCATTATTAAAACGGCAAACACATTTTCATAAGACAAAACAGGCAATTACAAATCATCAGCAGACAAAAACATTCATGCAGTTTGTCTTGATTTAAATATTTGTAAAAAATGAATATGCATAGCTCCAGACAAAAAGCCCAAATTGCTTAAAAAAATATTTTTTGAATTCTTTTTGCACAGAACTCAAGCAAAAACAGCTAATTAAATGTTTACCAAACAAAACAAGAATTAAAAAAAAAAATTACTAAAAAGGTTTACAGGGATAACAAGGACAAAAAGAAACAAAAACATAGTTCTGATTAATGATGATAATCATTAATCAGAATTAGACAGTAAAAAGATTCTAAATGTAATTTCAGTTTTCCACCCTAAGGAGGGAGGGTATTTCATAGTTTAGGGGCATACAAGCAGAAAGGATTATCTCTGATCTTTGAACACTCATCATGTGCATCTCTCCATAACGTGTCCTTTCATGGCAAGATGTGATCTGTCTGGTATGCTAAGCTAAGCTTCTGCCTCTCAATGCTCTTCATTAGGGCTTCTCTCATTTCTCCATCACCACCCCTACACATTTATCAGCATATCCTGAGGGTGGTAATGAGTGTGATACAGTAGATATGAAAAGCTCATCTATTTTTCATGCAAAAGCTTAGAAGAACATTGTGGTGGCAGATTTAAATCTTTCTGCTCATTTCCTCTCCATGAGAGCTGTGAACTACAGATGCCATCTTTCTTTTATGCATCAGGGCTCTCTGGTGAACACGTTGAAGGAAGTGCGTCCCACGGCCTTCATGGGCGTCCCACGTGTCTGGGAGAAAATGCAGGAGAAGATGAAGTCCGTCGGAGCCAAGTCTTCAACTGTGCGCAGGAAACTGGCTGCCTGGGCCAAAGATGTTGGCCTGCAGACTAATCTGACCAAAATGAATCAGTACGTACGCATTATTAAATTACAGCTTTATTTAGACATGCTTTAATCCCTCCTCGTTCCAGTTTCCATCCTTAGGTTCTTCTCTTTTGACCAAACTGCTATTTATTTTACTGTTTTGATGACATGGTGTCTCATTATCTGTTAGAAGGTGGATTTATGGTTCATGACATGACAAGACCCAAGAGTCTACATCAATGAGTGCAGCTCTGTGAGGTTGTGCTTTGAGCTAAATGCCAGAGGAAAGCTAAAAAGGATCAAAGTGATTACAATTCCTCCTGAGGGCAGCATGTCTGTACCAAACATCATGGCATTCTCTAATAGTTGCTATATTTCACTTACAATCACAAATATTCACCACGATGTGGCACTAGAGGAAAAGTCAGAGGATCACCAAAGCCGGCAGGATATCATGAATGTCTGTACACCATTTCATGGTAATCCATCGAATAGTTGTTGAGGTATTTCAACCAACAGACTGGCGGACATTGCCATGCCTAGATCTCAAGCTGCTGACACTTGCTGTTTTGTGTCTTTCCTCAGAAGCGGCACAGCTGGCCGCACGCCGCTCAGCTATCAATTAGCCAAAAAGCTGGTGTTCAAAAAGGTGCGGAAGGCTCTGGGCCTGGACCGCTGCAACAAGTGCTACACCGGGGCCGCTCCCATAACCAAAGACACCCTGGAGTTCTTCCTCAGCTTAGATATCCCTCTGTACGAGCTGTACGGCATGAGCGAGAGCACTGGACCTCACACAATCTCCATCCCCGAAGCCTTCAAGCTCACCAGGTACATTCTTTCTTTTGACTTCCATTTTGATTGGACGCAGAATTTCCTTTACATTGACAAATCAGAGCCAACTCAAAGCACGTGGCAAATTATAAAATGTTTTGTCCTTGCAGTTGTGGTAAAGAGATCCCAGGGTGCAAGACGAAGCTGCACAACCCGGACGAGGGGGGAAACGGTGAGATCTGCTTCTGGGGCCGCCACGTCTTCATGGGTTACATCAACATGCCCGAGAAGACGGAGGAGGCTCTCGACGCAGAGGGTTGGCTGCACTCCGGGGACCTGGGCAAACACGACCAGAACGGATTCCTCTTCATCACCGGAAGAATTAAAGGTGCTTATTCTAGCGAGATAATGCTCAAACAGGTGAATTTGTACTGGATCCAAGATCAAATATTTTAGTTCTCCTTTACCGTCTCCAAAAAGGATATGGACTCAGTGTTCTGTTGCAGACTAAACCAAGGAACATTGTTCTTTATCCGTGATCAATAAAGTATGTTACTTAACTGTGTTTTTTAGAGCTGATCATCACGGCAGGAGGAGAGAACATCCCTCCTGTCCCTATCGAGGATGCTGTGAAGGAGGCCGTGCCGCTGATTAGTAACGCCATGCTGATCGGAGACAAGAGGAAGTTTCTATCTATGCTGCTCACCATTAAGGTGAGTCTGAGAAACCGGGGCTGCGGTCGAATAGTCAAAACAATATTGTCTTTTCCTTTACGTTGATGGAAAACACCATGAGGTCACAGAAAGATGTGAAGGAAAATTCTAGAAGAATTTAGGAAAAGAAGAAACCAACTACTTTTTTACCCAACTTAAAAAAGTAGAAAATACATAGAAAATGAGTACAGAGACAAATTTGATGTTGTAAAATTAGATTCCTGTCCAAAATAGTGTCACACCTCCTAAGCGATGTTATTGAGGGGCGAATGGTGCGTCGCTTTAAATGTAGCTGCTGATAGAAATGGGGGACGACGTCATCTCCTTTTTTTTGGTAAAGGATGAGATAAGGAAGCATTGAAGCTGATTTTGCAGTCATATCTCAATCATTTATTAAAAAGGATAATCAATTAATAACTTAGAAAGCTCAAATTGAAACAGACTTTACAAAAGTGCTTCACAACTGAGGTCATTGACAGTTTACATCTCTCATCTTATATTTCATGTCCACCTTGTCTCACCCTCAGCTATATTTTAATAAACCTTTAGTAAATGTGGTCTAAAGCATGTTTGGATATGCACATTTACTTCTTTTATAAATTCCAGCGTGTGTGCATATGTATTGTTTATTAATCTGGCCCCTGGTGTAACCTTCCAGCCAGCACGGTTCTGTTTGTGCACTTCATCCCAGTTGAAGAGGGAAACTGTCCTCGTGAAGATCACACAGGATGCAACGGGCTGTTGAACACTGAAGATATCAGATGGAGACTGAAGATGTAGAACTTGTCAGCAACATTGTAAACATCCCATCATACCTTTAATCTAATCTCAGAAAGAGACAATATGCATCTCGTCTTAACTGTCAAAAAAGGAGCAGCATAAAATAAGTGAAGCGTTTGCTTTTAGACGGTTCTTTTCAGATGCTGCCATCTAGAGGGCTTTGGGGAAAACTGACTAATACCAAATATATTAATGCTTTGAGTGGCGTGGACAAGAATGAATATATATATATATATATATATATATATATATATATATATATATATATATATATATATATATAGTCATACATTCATAATATATAATTAATTAATTATGTGCTATAATTCAACTTTTCAAATGTTTTTCCTCTCCAGTGCCAGCTAAACACAGAGTCAGGAGACCCAGAGGACGAGTTGACACCAGAAGCTATCGAGCTCTGCAGGAAGTTGGGCAGCAACGCCACACGAGTCTCTGAGATCGCAGGCGGCCAGGATCGAGTGATCCACGCCGCCGTCCAGGAGGGAATCAACAGAGTCAACAAGGAGGCATCCTCCAACGCGCAGCGCATCCAGAAGTGGATCATTCTGGATCGTGATTTCTCCCTGACAGGAGGAGAGCTGGGTGAGTGAGATGGGAATAAGTGCTGACTAGAGCGTCTTTATTTAGCAGGAAAAGGACAGTTGACAGTTTCTTAAACCTGCAGTATGATATTCACAATGGAGAGTGCAATGCTTCAAATACACTTCCTCAACCACTTATGAGTAAAGAGCTTCTTTTAAATGAATACAAAGTCTCACATGGTGCATGGATCCGTGGGTTGTAAAAGTATTTTTTCTCCTCTTCAGACCGTTTCCTTTGAATAATTTATAGAGGCCTGGGGTGGTAAAACTCTTAAACAATTATCAAAAGAGTTGACAATTCATTTTCTAATTGTCTCACTCATTCGGTCGGACAAATACTTTTTTTTAACACCTTAATATAATAGTCAGATTTTTCGGTAATTAGAATTAATAACTGTTAGTTGCAGCCTTTAAAAAAAAAAAAAAAAAAAAGACATTTTGTTCCTAAAACTACTACATTATCAAGAGTCACATGCATTATCTTAAATTAGAATAGCAGGTTATAGAAGTGAATTACATTACTGAAAAACTGACCATATGGCATATATAATAATAATAATCTGACTCAAACCTTTGACCAAACCGCCAGTCAGGTTCAAGTTCAAGCTCAGACACAACGACCTGTAGTGGAGTGTCGATGACATCGACAGGACAAAGCAACTAGCTGTAGACTAAAGCATGTGTGCACTTTAAACTACAGTTTTGAGAGATGAAATGATTAGTGTGTTTATAATTATATGAATTCCTTACTTGTTCCACAGGCCCTACCATGAAGCTGAAAAGGCCGGTGGTGGCGAAGATGTACAAGGAGCAGATTGAGAACTTTTATAAGGAGTTGGCGACTCCAACGACCCCCGACAACACGCCGCCTCCCAAATAGAGCTGCTCCTCCACCTGCAGGGAAATCCAGACTGTCTGAGTTAACGTGCAGACACGCCTCACCTCGTTAATCCAGCCATTTTTATCTTGTCAAAATGTTTTGATTGCCTTACATTTTGGTCGTTCTGTCTTGGTTTACATTTGTAGGTGTTGTGCTGAAAATAAGAAGCCATTGTAAAATAGCTTTATGATTTTGAAGACGCTGTCAATAAGTCGAAGTCGACTATTTGGATTACTGGGATGAACAGTAATATCCGATACATGAAGTAGCAGCAGCTGTATGTAAGAAAAGCTGTTGCTTTATTTTACTGCATTACTTGAGCTATGAGACAGAATCCAAAAAAAGTTGATGGGATGTTTTTAACGAATTTGTCTTATTGAACATGTTTTTCTTAATTTATTTCTGGTTTGCCAAAGTTTACATGGGCTAAATGAGCTTCAAATGAAGAATTATTTTGAGAAAAGATGCCATTTGCAATACAGCAATCATATGCAAATGTTTACTGGCATTTTACATGCATTTGGTGTGTTTTTCTCGTCTTTGTCAGCTGGGTTTCAAAGAAAATAATAATTTACGTTGTACATCAAAAAAAGCCAATGTTTTCTGGTAGTTGCAGTTACCATCTCATAACTTAGCATCCATATTTAGTTTTTCATCCTGTAAAACACATCACTGAAGCCATATCTATTGCCTTTTGTAATTGTAAAGTCAGACTCTGTTGTTCTGTATTCTGATGAAATGCAGACCATTACACAACTGCCTGGTCCTGTTGAAATGTTTTCCAACAGTTCTTCTGTGATTTTTGTGGAATATTGTAAATATGTTTAGTCTATATCATCTTTTCTTTTTTAAGACATTTATTTAGAAGCCCAGAAAATCTCATGAATAATTTTTTTGCACTCAATGACTTGCTTGGAATGGGAAATGTACAAAAGTTAGATTATATGTAGCTCCATGGGGCAAGTATATGAACTGGTCTGTTGCCATCCCATATTCACATAAATGTATAAATGTTTGAGGTTTTGAGCTGAAGACGACATGAAGACATTTCATACAAAGAAAAAGGTTTAAAAAGGAAGTAAAAGAGTATGTTGTACTCCAAAGAACTGATCTTGTATATGAAGTAATTATGTATATAATAGGCATATCGTAGTACTCTTAGAAGTTCAAAGTGAAGGTGGGTTTGGTGGCTGTGGTTTGCTCAAAGTAACTCAAGTTCAGGGTAAACAAAACGAAGCAATTTTTATGTTTGTGTCTAAAGTTAAATAAGGAAATGACGGTGATTCAGTGCGTCTGCATTTACCTGACCTAAAAGAGCTGTTGTTGAAAATGTCAGGGTTGAAATATGCATGAAGGAGAAAAAGGAAACAAGTCTGTTTCGGTCCACAGATGTGAATGTTGACGGTTTGATCGGTTACGGAATAAAAGTTGAGTAAGCTGCTGAACTCTGTTGTTGTTCTGTCTGGCTTCTTTTCAGCATGTGAGGCCTATTAAATGTAAAGTATTTGGATTAATCTGATCGTTTACTGAAGTAGCAATACCACAATATAGAAATACTGTGACACGTACAATTATGAAAGTATTAGCTTCAAAATATACTTAATATAGCAAAAAGTACAAATTTTGCAGAATGAGAACTTTCAGAATAGTGTATATTATTGAATTATATTTATTGATGCATTAATGGCCACATCACTTTAAGGACCAGCTGGTTAAAATGGGGCTGATTAAAATTGTATAATTGTATATCGACGGGTAGCTTGTGAATTCATTCCCAGGGAGCAATAGTTTTGTATTAATCTATATTAATAAACATTTATGGATTATATGTTGCATTATTTAACTGAATCTGCATAATACTCAATGAATGTGAAGTAATATGTACAATAATTCCTACTAAAATACATTGGAGTAAAAGTATTGAGTAAGTAGTTGCCATCATTACTGCTCCTGCACAATGTAAAGGGACACTCGGCAATAAATACCGACTTCACCTCTTTAGCAATTGTTGCCTCAATTCTCAAGTTTCCCAGTACTGCTGAAGTACATTTGATTATGTTACACTATAAAACCAGAACAAAGCGGTGATTAGTCCAATACAACAATAGCACAAACCCACAGCCTAAAAAACAACCAAAGCACTGAGTCAACACAACTTCACAAATGCTACACGACTTTTTGACTCCTCAGAGTAATGACAGGTACTTACCTCCCTGAGGCTCTTTGAGTCTTCCACCAACAAGCTGAAAGTATGAAAATACTTTAAGATCTTCATAACAGTTTAAACTTCCTGTACTGGAGCCGTCCTTCATGTTTCTCCTGGTGTTACAAACCAAAATGTCCGCTGTGAAAGTTCCCAACAGGTCTCTTGATTAGTGCTTCATTAAAGGCCGGAGACGTCCAGTTAATTAAGGTCCACATCATTTCCAATAAAGTGAACATTCAGACACATTTCTCAGTTCATTTGTACCCGTTTGTTGTCGAATGAAAATTTCACAAAAATGAAAAAAAAAAAAAAGGGTAACCTGGAGTGGGTAATGTCAATCAAATCATATATCACTGTGTGTGTAGTTATATTGCAATTTAAAACTATATTTATTATCAATAAACCAGTTGATCACCTTCTTAATGAATTGCTTTGTTTGCCCATAAAATGTCATCAAACTATCAGAAAATACACATTATATTTTATATAATATATAAAAATGGTTGTCAATTAATTTTCTGATTGGCTAATCAGTTAACCAAATTTAAAAAAGAGTTAAAATGAGAAACTGAGTATTGTCCTGATGAACTTGTAACACTGCCCACAATGGTGTCTTACACCCAGAGACATAACGGTATGGGAACAACACGTATTAGGTTTCCTCAATGTGGAGCTGCGTCAAGAGTACAATTTATTGATCAGCCTTTGCCAATAAATGTCCCTCCTATACATTTCCTCGATAGATGGTCAATGCATCATGAGCATTATTGCCTGGCCCGCTGCGTGTCCTTTTAACCCCGCAGACTGCATTGACCATCACGTGAACTTTACTTGAACCCTGCACACGCACTCATGACCGGGTCAGAAACCGGTCAATGATGATCCGACACACACGGGGGACAACAGTACTTAATGACTTTATTAATAATATGATTTAAAAATAAAAAATAACATTAAAATAACAATGTTTTGTCCTCGTTAACAACTTGCATCATATGGCCACATGGTGGCATTGTAATGCCAAGTTTTTATTTTCAAAAAATACCAAATTGTTCTGCACATCCAGTTTGTTCTTCTTGGACCACATATATAAAAAAAGAACACATTTCAGACATTTCCCCCCAATTAAAACAAAAAATAATCAAACCTTTATAAATACAGGCATCCCTGTACCCTTGTCACAGACACATTATGATGACCACTGACACAGGAAACACCCCGTCTGCACATGCCCCTTCCACGTATTTGCAACCATTTGCTCTATATTTTTGCTTCTTCCTCATCCTCTAAAGATCCACACAGTAGATATTCTACCTTTGCTGTATTATACATGTATATAATATAGTCTGAGCTGAAATGTTTCACTCCAACAGACCGGCACAGGGTTGCAAAGTGAAAAGGGACCGGAAGTGTTTCTCTGCAATCTTTATTCCCATTTGCACTTGTATTTTCTTTCATTTATGTCTTCAATCTTGCTCAACATAGAAACAAAAGGGCTCTTACGGAAAATCTAACGGTTACAGTGGTTTACATTAGAACCACCAGTTTCAATTATTTCAACTGAAGTTTGAGAAATCGTGTTTTAGCCGTCATTTTGGTACTAGAATAGCAGTTGTTGCAATGGAGCCACATAGAGGCACAATGGAGTAAAAAGAAAAAACGCCTGCAGCTTTTGCCGATGTTTTCTTTGTCTCTGTTCTTTAAAAAAATATCTTCTTCCTGCATCCAGTGACGTGACAGCGATGTTGTTGGAGGGAAAGAAAAACTACAGAGTGCTACTCCAGTTGTAGTAGCTGTGGGACGCAACGCCGCTCAAAAACTTCCTTGTAATATATCCTCAATTATGAATTGAGGATATATTTAGACCAAACCAGCGTTGATTGTTGGAACAGTGGAAGGACTAACTCATGGATCTGGTGACTGTTAATTGTTAACTGTTTCTGTCCAGTGTAAATGGCGCATGTGTTACGATGAGTTAACAAGGCAATCAAGCCCGTCTGATGAAAGAGAAAACTTGAATTCAGAAGATGTACGGTTGTATTTTTCAGTTGAATATTTTACCCACTAACGTTTTGAGAGTTTGTTTTGTTTATCAATCAGTCGTAGCAAAAGTGTCACTGAAGCGCAATGCATCATGGTACATGTAGGCACAGCCGGCACGGACCAACAGCAGGAGAGATCCGTATTCTGGGTCAATATAGCACAAAATGAGGAATTTATATATTTAATGGAATACGTTTACCATAAACACTGATTGGATATCCAGGTTTAAAAAGGGGGCACATTTTCATAGAACATAGATTAATATTGGCGTAATTCCTCAAATTGACCCAAAACTGAAAAGTTAACTGATTTAAGAGATTATACAATCGGTATTCACAACAGCATTATCTTTAGCTCCTACTAGGCAGAAGCTAAAGATAATGCTGTTGAGAAAACTGATACGCTTACGCCCTCTGATTTGATTTGAAATAATTTTGACTTAATGATTGAATCGGGATAATTTTATGTTGACCCAAGCAGTGAAAGTGCTCTAACTGAATAACGCAACACTGTCTGTGGTGAAACCATTAATGGTATTTTTACTTCCGGTACCAGCAGCGCTGAAAACCACTCCAACCCACGTTACAACTCTATTGTTTCCTATGATGCATTTCTTTAGGTTCAAGTTGTCATCACATAAAATAAATGTTGTGATCGTTTTTGTTTGGGAAAAGACTTCTATGAATGAGTAGAAAATAAACACTCAAATCATAACTGGACATGACACAGAAAATAAACAGTTTTAGCTCAAGAGTTCAGTTCCCTGAACCAAAGTGTTGGACTCCTTTCGTCCTCGTTTTGAAGTTTAGCTCATCCAGCAAACATTTTCCTACACCTGCTTCTTGGTGTTCAGCTGTCATCAGAATAATGACACACAAAACATAAAAGGGAACATCCCTCATAACGTTTCACACCTAAAATAGATCCAACGGGCATGTTTGTTTTGTGAATAATAGTGACAAATCATGCCAAAATAAAGACAATTAAATAAAAAATAAAAAAGGTTGGCAAAAAATAAAATAAAAAAAATAAATTCATATCGTATTGCATGTAAATATTGTATAAAATCCTTAAAAATACAGTTCAGGTAACTACTTAAGTACTGAAGTCATCACAGCCAAAAGTGCAGAGGTCCATAAATAAAACATTGACTGTGGGTAGACAGTAGGGCTTCTCTCGAGTCCCTAAGGGACTAAATGAGTGCCTGGATTAAAGGTCAGAGTTCATGAACTAGGACTTAAAAGTTCCCACATCGATGCACAGAGAAGAAGTTGTTTTTTAAAATCTCTCCTATCGCTGACAAACACACTCGCAGATGCACAAACGTCACTCACACAAGTTGCAAAGTTCATTCTCAGTAATCACGGCCTGAAGTTCTGTTGACGGAGGCACACCTAGAGAAACTGAGGGTGGGACGGGGGAAGAAGTGAGGGCAGGAGGGTGGGGTGGGGGTTACTGCAGGGCACATAAGGCGGCAGGAATCCAGTTTCTTTTTTTTGAGACACATTTTCTGTGCTCAGACGGCATTTACAGTAAGGGCCGAAGGAGTGTGTACATGTCGCTGAGCCAGGCAGGCAACAGAAAAAGAAAGAAGTATTAAAGCTATCAAGGCGTCAGAATAAAAACACTGTTGGCAGGAAAAAGAAAAGAAAAAAAAGACACGGGGAGGGAGGGAATCGCTCATTGAAGGTGTATACCACAGTGGGCTGGTGTGTGTGTGCGTAAAGCCTAAAGGGGCCACAGGAACTAACACAACAGGGGCCTGAATCAAGAAGCAAGTTCACCTCATTCTGGCTTTCTTTGGGGTTTTCTGGCTTCACAACACTGGTGATCCTAGAAACCGGTCTCAATAAGCCGGCTCGTGGCTCTGTAAACTCACAATTAACCAAAGTGGGGAGGAGTTTGTTTACATTAAACAGACACGACGCAAAGTTTGGTTCTCTCTGAGGAAAGTTTGTCAGCGTAGAAGCAAAAAGTAATATTCAGTGAGTTGAAAAGATAAAACAAAAAAAAAACCTCTTAAACAAACTAACTATAACGTTACACATTTTCTGTTGTAAAGAGATTGAGAGTAAATGCGTACCTAAAGTGTTTTTAGGAAACATCTTAATTATTGCTCATTATTCCACAGATGCCTCTTATTGGCAAATGTCAAACATCTGGACACCAGAAATATAGATCAGTCAGTTTAATTGCAGTTAAATTGCTCATACGCTATATTAAACTACATGCAACCAAGACTACAATACTTAAGCTTAACACTGCATAACTAACCATGGGTTAACGCAGTCAGCATTTATTTCCTTTGGAAGGTGGCGACAACTTAAGTGTGATAATGCACTCTGATGTGTCCAGATGTTAAACATAATGGACTCAATGTGTATATTTAATCCACCAGTAACTTATTAACAGTGTGCGGATATTATTTTCTAATGATGATATTAGCGGTTATTTCTTTTTATTCATGGTCGTCACTTTGCCCAAATAGAAACACTGTGTTGAAGTCCCTGTATCTTCTTCCGAGTTGTATAAATGGATCATTTATGCAGACTACTCTGTACCAATAAAAGAACTTCAGTCTAATTATATGCAACTGTAAATGCTAATCAACATCGATAAATATGGCCAACTTGCTTTGCGTTTCATGCTAGAAGCACTGTGGGAATCTGCTTATATATCTAACAAAAGATTACAAATTAAAAGCTGTGCTCCAAATATATCTTAAATGTCTGATATAGTTAGCATGTAAAGCCAAGTGAGTCTACCTGTGTGTGTAAACATGTTGCTTTGTGCTCATTATGACTGATCGTTCACAGGTTTTGATGTAATCCTCTCTAGTGAAGTGCCAGGTTTAGTAGTCTGAACTGGTTAAAGTGAGCCAGCTTTATGGGATCGGTCAGTCTGGGTTAAAGAGATCAGTGAAACCCACTGATCTTGCTTCATGATGCAGGCCCCCCCGAGAGATACAGTTCAGATATTCAGGTAAGAAAACACAAGGGGTTTCTTCGGCTTAGTTGTCTGCCTACGGCACTCTGTTGATGCTCTTCAAGTGCCTGGTTTCTTGGTATCAAACGCTTCAACATCAGTTAAAATACTTCAAAGCGCCTTGACGAGGGATCATCGACCCTATTCAACAACAAACAACTCACGAAACCCACAACAGCTGAAGGAACTGTTACTAGGGCTAATTACTGTGAGTAACTACCAGTCACCTGACGCATCCTCTTTAAAACTAATCTCAGAAAGCAAGAACATAAAAAAATAGCAACCATCAGGGGAAAATAGTAGTCTTAAAACTTCTAGAGGGCTTAATGAACAAAAATGTCACTGATAAAATGCCAAAGACACTGGAAAAAGAAACGCAGGGATGGACGCCATTAAGACAATACTGGATATTCAGGCATCCTTTTATAACACCTATATAACACTTGTTTCCCCAGGGGGAGTATAGGGGGTGGGGGAGGGGAGGGGGTGGGGGGGGATATATTTCAATCTGTGTGACCATGGCTAACAAAGTGCACACCCCCCCCCCTCACACTGCAAGTCGCAGAAAAAGGCACTAGAGTGGGGCTGTTGCTAGCCGTAGAAAAGTAAAAGCGATTTACATTCATAGCTCACAGGTTTTCTTAACCGCAGTCTGGGAATAAATACACAAAATGCACTTGTAGAAAAATAAAATGTAAAAAAGCGTGGCCCCTATTTTTTTTCTCCTTATTTTTGGATTCTGGGAGACAAGTATGGCTACTTTTTCACGGCTTTTTAAACCCCCCTCCCAACCACTTAGAAGGCAATTCAGGAGTGATCCTCCACTGCTCTGGCTGCAAGCAGTTGAGCCCTTTCATGCACGCCAATATGAGAATAAGGGAGGAGGAGGGATGGAGTGAGCGGGGAGGGAGGTGAGGGGGGGCTGTTGGTAGGAGGTCAGGGCTCAGCTTTCAGTGCGAGGAAGTAGAAGGGAAACTCAATGTTCAGACAACAGAGAAACCTCATCCAAAACCGAGTCTCTCACACACACACACACACACAACAGTCTCAGCGTCTTCATGTACAGCTGTCCACGGTAAGTATGTCCAAGGCTTTAAGTGCAAGGACCTGGAAGACAAACATATACGAATTTAGGTACCTTTTTACTTTAATCCCCCCCTCTCTATTTAGCATTTATAAGCACTGTAAATATTTAGAAAGGGCTTATAGCACAATGTAATGTGATGTTAGGCACATGTAAGGACATGTTAAATGTTATTAAAAGGTAGAACAAATGTAATTAGTTTGTTTCCTTCTAAATTATCTTTCATTATCAGTTTATAAACCTGAACGTAAGGAAGAGGTTGGTAGTATACTTACATTTGCTTACCACTACATTAGTGTGTTATATAAACCATTGATCAATGTTTATATCATTTTTATAAATAGGGGGGTTAAAGTAAATTAATACCTGCATCAGTATTTGTTTGTTGTGTGTGTGAAGGAGGGAAACCAGCTGTTTGTGCTCGAGCTTCACACACAAAGAGAAGTTGGTACACACAAAGATAACATCTCTTAAACCTCAACACACACACACACACACGCGCACGAATCAAAGAGTATGTCGGGAGAGAAATGAGCTCCAGCTGACAACAGGGGGAAGGGGACTGAAGTGTTCTGCCGAGTAAGGAGTGTTCGTGTGTAGGGGGAGGAAGAGGAGAAGGGGAAGTATTGGGTTTGCAAAGGAAGGAGTGCAGGAGGGTGAAGGAGGGGGTGTGGGGTGCATACCACAGCTCTGCACAGACCAACAAAAAAAAAAGACATGTGTAGTGAAAATCCTGACTGTAGCCTGAATTCAGCCACGCTGCGCCTTCTCCACCCTCCCTTCCACATCTCCTTAACCACCTCCTTCGGTTTCCTCCCCAGTGTCACGTGAAGGTGGTGTGTCTTCATGTGTGCTTGTGTTTGTTTGTGTCTGGTAGTTGTTCAATGGTTCAATCAGGCCTGTAAAACAGCTGCGACATGATGTGGCTTCTCGTCCCCTACTTAAAAAGGGGGTGGTGGCGAGTCTACCTCCGCCACCGCAATCCACAGGCCGGTTTCCCCACGCCGGTGTCCACTTCCTGTCACGTGGCCGTCGCCTCCAGGTAGCTCTGTAGTTTGCGGACGGTGGACTCGTCCAGTGAAAAGAGGTCAAAGTCAAAGGTGGTGTTGGTCACGTTGAAGTGGCCCGTCTCCTCAATCAGGTTCACAATCTGAGAAAAGAGTGATCAATTAACATTTACCATAATTATGTTGTCCTTCAGGTCCCATTAACAATATATATATATATATATATATATATATATATATATATATATATATATATATATATATATATATATATATATATATATATATATATATATATATATACACACACACACACACTTCCATGGTTCAACAAGTCAAAGTTCTATCACCATTTATACAACACACCAAATGCAGTCTGATTAAGTATGAAAGAAAACCAGGAAACAAGATAAAGCCTAGAATGATTCATCATTACCATCAAAGCACATATTTCTATCAGTACTTCCCTGCAGCAACAAAAAGAGATATACTCATCGCAATTTATAAGGCTGATTTCCATTTTATAAAAGCCTGATGTGCTGATTTTCGATCCGCCAAAGAATTATAATTAAACCTTTTCTTTAATACTGAAATTAAATTGTATGTTCACAATGAAACAGTTAGTAGCCAATTGCTTTTACGGTTGTTCCTCCACGTCTCCGCTCACAGTAAAGAGGCATGAGCACACACCTGCTGTAGGACGTTACGCTCCCTTAAAGCCATGAGTCTGCGATGGAGGTCCACCAGTTCTTCTGTGTAGGCCTGCAGAGTGCAGAGTGTACAGAGAACATGGTCAGTAGAGTATTAAAGATGAAAGAGTCAGAGCCGTTACATTTGAACTGAAATCTAAACTTCTGTATGAACATGGGGATAATGTATCTGCCTGACCCATTGCATGGCCTAATTAGATTACCATTTTATGTATATTATTATTGATATATTTAGTTTACTTATTTGTACTATATAGGTGTACTGTTATATGTTATTCATGTTGTTGTTTACTTAATATTTGTTACACGTTTAAAAAAAGATCCATCTGATCTCATTTAAATCTAATTTACCGAGGACACCAAACCCTCTGTTAGTTAAGTGGGAAATTACTATTTTGAAATCATAAGAGAAACATTGAGGGTAAAAGCTGGATTTTTTTTGACTGCCAAAAAGAACTGACTGAAAAGAAGATCATTGTTGCATTTTGCTGCAAAATAGTGACTCTAGCAATAAATTCAGAATAAACATGGGGTGTTTATAGTGCTATGAAGTATACCTCTTGAGTGGAATTTAAATATCTGTGGGAATTAACCTCCATATGATTTAATGTAGAGTGAAAGGGTATCAGTCACATCATGAATAATCTCGAAAAAAAAAAAGCAGCGATTTCTTTTCAAGGGTTGATAGGCCAGAGTCTGCCTGCACATCTGGATCAATTCACTGTCCATGACTCCATCTTGAATTAATTAATGCACTCATTGAATGTGGACAAACTGCTGCATGCGTGTGTATGTGAGGTAAAGCATAAAAAAAAGTTTGATTTACCCTTCCTACCTTGTCGTATCCCTTCTTCAACGCCTTCTCCGAGCGAAACGAGGAATCTGGACTCTTTCTGCCTGAAACCTGCAGAAAAGGAGAGCAAGGAAAAAGGAAAGGAGGAAGACAAAGAAGAGAAACAGACAGTAATGTGAGACCATGAGACCATGAGACCATCTTGGACACTGATGACAAACAATGTGAAAGAAATGGCCTTTTATGTTGGGCTGGAACCAAGACATAAACAATATAAAATTCAAAAGAGGTGTTCTTCTAAACGAATGTCTTGTAACGTTTTACTTTTACTCAAAACACCCGTATTGAGTAAATTGTACTCCCAAAACCACAAACATACACAACGTAATGCTTTACGAAAGTCCTGTTCATGTTGGCCGAGTATTATGTTGACAGCTGAACACTTAGGAATACTGAACGAAGAAAAAAATAAATAAATAAAACGTTCATGTTCTCAAACAATTTCTCTCCCCGTCAATACGAATGAAAGCAGGCAGAAAAATGAGGTCTGTGTGACTCACTTTGTTATTGGAGGAGCTGTGTTTCTGCGGAGGCGGGGCGGGGTCTCGACTGAGACTGTGCGAGCCGTCACTGCTGTCACTCTCGCTGTCCAGGCTGAGTCTGACAGGGCGAGGTCAGGTCAATTAAACATAGACTGAGAGAGATCATATTGTCATGCTGCTTAGCATTGTACTTGGATGTGTGCGTCTGAGATTATAATTATTATCTGCTCTGAATGAATATATATATATATATATATATATATATATATATATATATATATATATATATATATATATATATATATATATATATATATATACATACATACATACATACATCAAAAAAGCGAAATGCAATAGTCATGACCTAGATGAAATATGTGGCTTAAACACTGAAAGGTTGCATCAGACGTAAACATCAGATCTGTATAGCGCGATGAAGAGGTTGAAGGACCCTCAAATTCGTGGTTATATCAGGACCCTGGTCCTGGTCCTGATCCTGCTGAGGCTCACTCTTCTCATTCTGTATGAATTCATGCCCCATTACACACATCACTAACTTTGCACCTTCTCCAGAGCCTTTGTGCTTTCTCGCCTCACAGGTTTACATGGATCGTGGTTATATCTGGACTCTGGTCCTGTCTGACACCTACTGCTATTATCATTGTTATTATTATTATTATTATTATTATTTGCATTGCAATTAGTATTGCCCATACCACTGCTGATTGTAGTATCATTATTATTCTATTACATCCACTGTTGCTTTTATTTGTATAGCTGTAACTTCTTCATCATGCCCACTAATCTCATCATATACATTGAATGTAAATAGTAAATGGATCTGTACGGTGCTTTTCTAGACTTCCGACCACTCAAAGCAGTTGAACACTACATGATACCATTCACACACCTGCCCATCAGGACTAACTAACATTCATACACCGTAGTCACAGCTACGAGAGCAATTTTGGGGTTAAGTGTCGAACCGTCGATCCTCTGATTGAAGGACGACCCTGCTCACCACTGAGCCACAATGTGTGTAACTCTGTCCCCGGACAGAGGATGTCGTATGTGTACAGATGGTAAAGCCTTGAGGCAAATTTGTAATTTGTGATTTTTGGATATACAAAATAGATTGAATGTTCGAAACAAACATAAATGTCATATATTCATCAGGTTTTTCACATCCTTATTTTGTTTGTTTCAGGGTTGACTGGCGCCCTTTCAATTACGTCATCTCATGCGCCCTCTTCGTTTGCAATGGTCTTATGGCATGTTGCTGGAAAAGTAGTGCCACCAGATGTTTCGAGATGGAAATGCAGATTCAATTGCATTTGCTTTAGCTGATTTTCTTTTTGGTTTTGAATGGAGGCTTGGCTAGAAAAACGTCACAAACTAGTGCTGCGGTCTTTCTTGTGTTTTTGAAAATGTAGACGCTGCCACTTCTAGGCATCGAAAATTCGTTACAGGCAGGGAAAAACGTTCAACATGCAAAGTGGGCTTGAGGTAACTGTGTGTTTAAGCAGGAGCAGGGTTGAACTTGTCTAACAATGCGATGAAGCACTGATTTTGATTGACGACCAAACATGTAAAGAGGCCTTCGGGGAGACTGACCGAGAGTCGCGGTTGGGGGGGTTGGTCTTGATGGGCGTCTCATCCTCCGAGCTGCTGTCGTCATCATCTGACTCTTCTGACTGGATCTCCGCCACCATCGATCGAAGGGGGCCTGGAAGAGGAGTACAGAATCACACACACACACTATAAGACCACTCTTTAACATCTTATCTCTGCAACGTAACAAAGTGAATGGACTCTCTACCTTGCCCTTGTTTCTGACCCGGCTCAAAGTCTGAATCTGAACTCGAGTCAGAGCTAGAACTGGAGTTGGAAGGACTGGAAGGGGCTGACTGCTGTAAGAAATAAAAAGAAGATAATGACGAGAAGGAACACAACAGTTGAAAGAAATGGGACAAAAAAGAGAAATGGATCGATAAACCCCAACTTTAGGATCAACAAGATTATTGTGCTTTTTCCAGACTCTTTTTTTGGGAAACCTGAACAACATTCAAGATCAAAGACTATGGAAAGATTAGGTCTAATCTCTTCTTTATATGGATTATAAGATTCATTATGTAATTAATTAAATCAACTGACAGTACCAGCAAATATTTTAATAATCGCAGCAAAAAATACATTAAGTTTCTCATTTGTGAGGGTTTGCAGCTTTTCCTTGTCTTAAGTGATGTTACACTGGTCTTTCAGACATCGTAACAGACATTTCGCTATTTTCTGACGAATGAAACAAGAATATAAGAAACGATTGAGCGATAATAATCTTAAATTGCAACCCTACACTTTAAATATAATTTATAATCATGATGTATTTAATTATACAATCCTTTCCTAAAAGCACTCCTGGGAAGCCGACTAACCTCTGACTTGGACGATGCTTCATCCTCAGAATTCGATTCTTCAGACTCTGGAAGTTTCTTGGGCTCCTTTGGCTCTTGTGTGTCATTTTTGCCTTTGGCCCACCGACCTTTTTCCTTGGGAGGTTTCTTCTCTGCGTACGGTTGGCTGGCTGCAGACGAGGAGGAGACACGAGGAGAAGTTCCTGTAAAGGCCCCGCCACTCGGCCCCTTCGGCCCCTCTGAGCTGCCCTTCTTCTGCTTCTTAGCGCTAGGTTTGGGAGACTCGACAGTGGAGGGTCGCTTCCCTGGGACTTTAGATTCTGCAGGTCCTCCCCCTCCACTGACCCCTCCACCAACCCCGCCTCCTCCACTCCCAGCCCCCCCTCCTTTAGGGGACATTCCCTCCATCTTTGACTCCTTCAGGGTGAGTTTAGGCTCCTTGAAGGCAGCCTTGGGTAGGACCTTAACTTCATCTTTCACTTTGATCTCCGACGGCTTTTTTGAGGATGAGGAAGAGGAAGGATCGCGGGCACTCTTGCTGCTTCCATCTCTGTCGTTGTCTCCTTTTGACGTGACTTTGCTTTCAGAGTCTTTTCGGGGCCGTTCACGGTGCTCCTTGGTCAGTTTGTGCGGTTTGGGTCCTTTGCTGCTGCCACCACTCCCCTCTTTGCTGGGTTCCTGGTGAGAGAAAACAAAAGCACTGTCATCAACAATTTACCCTTAAAGCACTCAGCCAAAGGTCTCCTAAAAGGAAACAGACTCAGCAGCAGAAACAGACTCAGCAGCAGAAACACCTCGTCAAGGTCTTGCCTGTCGTGCTGTAATCACATTATTTACTGTGAAAGAGATGTCAAACTAAGCACTTTGGTCAGTGTGAACTTCAGCCAAAACAATTCTCTCAGTAATCCATCTTAAAAAACTAATTAAGCCTTCTTCCTATACAACAACAAGACTACAGTTGAGTCTACAGCTATGCTAGCAGCTCTTTGAGACTGTACTTGGGCAGAGTGGTGCTTAGAGCTAAATGCTGAATTTATTAGTATGTTTATCATGTTCAACATCTTTGTTTAGTGGACTAGGATGCTAACATTTGCTAACTGGCACAAAACACAAAGTAACCTGAGGCTGATGGGAATGTCATTCGTTTTTGCTCATAAACCATCCAAATGTCAACCTTATGGCTGTGCTAAAGGCAAAGTCAGGGAATCACCAAAGTCTGTTGGATTAATCCTTTGGGGATCAAGACCGTCTGTACCTAATTTAATGGAAATCAATCGGATAGTTGTTGAGATATTTCTGTCGGGATCCAAAGTGGTGGACCGACTAACAGACTGACATCCCTGGAGCCGTGCTGCTAGCGTAGCCACAAGCAGGAGGGAAAGGAAAAGATCACCATATGCCACTTGACAAGTTAAACAGAGATACTACTCTGCACTACAGTATAGAGAATATTTATACATCGCTGCTGCCGTCAGCCTTAACGCTGGACAGTTAAAGCAACCACTGTACTGGTCTCCTAAAGCTTAATACCAACACAGTGGCAACAATGGAAAACATAATGGGATCAGTTTCCTGTTTTCTCCCGATAGATGTGCCGTCTCGTGGCAGATAAGCTGGCCGAGTTATTCTGCATACAGATGCTCAAAAACAGCTGGCTATGATAAGTAGCCTGACTAAGTGGGATTTCATTTAGACATTTGCCCCTCTATCCTTCATAAAACGTCAATACAAATTGACTGGAATGATCAATGTAGTTGTGACACTTTCTGGTTAAATACTCCAACCAACCTTTGACACATGAGAGGTCTTGGTCTTCTTGGGGTCTGAGAAGGCAGAGAGGGGGATGGTGGGGAGCATCGGGTAGTCTGGACTCGGCCTCGACACGGCTTCAGCCCCCTCTGGAACTACCAATACCTGAAATTAAAGAGAAAAGACAGTTATGGAACTTCTGTGTAGATCTTATACAGTGTGTGTATGTATGTATGTATGTATGTATGTATGTATGTATGTATAATATATATATATATATATATACATACATACATGCATGCATACATACATGCATACATACATAAATACACACACTGTAATTCACAGGTGTCAAACACAAGGCCGAATCCGGCCCACCGTGTCATTTTATGTGGCCCGCGACGGCTTGAAAGACATATGCTCACCGTTTCTGCTTTTATTTTTAAAGTATTTTTTTTCTGCAGCGGAGTGCAGTCTGTACACTCTCTTTCATAGAGCGGTCACACCAAAAGAGAAGCGAACTCTCGCGTTGCTTTACTCGCGTGAGTTTACTAGCCGGACTATTTGTGATAATTCGCTTCATTCCCGCTAGAAGCACCGGAGAGGAAGTGTGGCTCATCGCCATGGAAACAGTTCATTACAGCCATCCACCATGGAAGAAACAAACACTATTATTGCTTTGTACGTGTTGTGGAAGTCCCACAAACGTCGGGACATCAAGCCCTCGTGTCTGGGTTCATAATATTACTATGATATATTATATATAATATTATCCGTAGCCGCACACAGCTTCTCCAGGAACTGCATCTGGATGACGGCCGCTTCCAGACCATCAACTTATCCTCCATAGTTTCTGATTCAACAACGGCATGACGTCAGGTGGAGCATCGCAATGCTGAATGGCTTTAATGACACAACAATGTTTGCCCAAGTAAAAAATTCTGCATGTGTGAATGAGCCGCATTTTTCACGTGGTGTCATTCAAGCGCAGGAATGACGTGTTATTCGCATCCATACGCGTCTGTGCATTGACTTTGTATTAAAAACATCCCCAGTTCTCCCATTATAAATCCCTCCAGACTCAGGTCTATGTCAGTGGTACACTAAGGTTGAAATGAGTGCTGCTTAATGTTTTTCAGAATGTATCTACTAATAAGGTAATCAGAAGAAAAGTTAATGTTGAATCTTTTTGAATTGCACTTTATTATATGAAATTTATTTAGAGTTTGTGGATAAAAGCTGCTCCTCAAGACACTGACTTGTTTCCATAGTGCAGCATTGGTTGTCATAGATTCAGTGAGTGAGCCATAAGTTACATCTTTTGAGGCTTTTTAAAAACTACTTCACACTAGACTTTTATATTTCATGTTTGTGCATGGAGCACTGTTGTGTTAAAAAAGACGTTACTGAATAGTTATGCATGTCGTATTACATTGTGGCCTTAAGATGCACTTTTGGTTTTTAATTGACTGTAAATGGGAATATTTTTAACTAGTTTTGTTCGTGCATACTGTGATATTCAGAACCATCTCAGGTTCAAACTGCACCATAACTTGTTATTAAATCAATTTGAGAAGTTGAAAATGTTCCTCGAGGATGATGATGGTCCTGCAGCCAGACCAGTGGAGAACCACTGCCCCAGACCACATCTGTCACACATGTTCTTAGCAGCTCACAATTATTTGTTGAGTTATGTCCTTCTCAACTGTGACAAAAAAGCTTTGCACAAAGTTAATGTAATAACGTGCATTTGATCTTTGATACAGTAATGTGGTTTATAATAAATATAATCAAATTAAATGTTATAATATTAAGAGAAATTTGCTTATATACATTTATATAAATGCATGTACAATATTTGCACACTTGAATAAACAATAATCAAATGCAAAGAGTTATTTAACAATATGTTTAACCCTTTGAGGGCAGCCATAATGCTGATGTTGATGGATATGATGGATTGACCAATGCTTCCGACTGCAGGTCGAAAGTCGCAGCGAAGCCAAATCTGTGTCTGAGGAGGACGGGGTGGTCGCTGCTGGCTGGCTGAAGGTTTCTGGCAAATTTGCATATTTTCATGTTTGAGGAACCCGACCCCTTGGCAGCAATGACAAACATTAAGAATAACTCTATAGAAATAGCCAATCTTCTTGCTGATGGACTTGTTTACTTATGTATACTTATGTAGGTCATATAGAAACCAGTTACAGTTTTCACAGTAATTTGTTCATTTCAGTTTTTGCTGAAAGCTGACACTTTTTAGGTATAAGGTGTATAACCTCTCCCAACGACCCGTACTTGCATATGAAAACGGTTTATAACTTACATTACCATCTACTGTCAATTAAATTAAATTTTGAATACCTTCTAAGGCCATTTTTGTGGAAACTGAAATGCTTTCAGACTTTTAAAGACCTCCAGATACTTTGCATTGAGGATAAAACACTTCCAGAAGCATCATCAGCTCATACTTCACAGCTTATGATATAATACATCATGTGGTAGTTGCTAATTTATTACTATTGACAACTATAGCGTCTGTTATTGATTCTAGTCAATCATTTAGCCATCAGTCCAGTGAACCAGCCTGTGTGTCAGTCAGCCTCACCCCTCCAGCTTTGATCAGCTTTCTCCTGAATTCTTTGGTGGGGTTGTTGAAGGTGAGCTTCTCACAGCGTAGGTGGTTGACTGGTGGGTTGCCCTCCAAGTTGAGGAATAAGTCGTAGTTGAAACACACTTTTTTTGGCTCCTCCTGAAGAAAGATTAAAAAAGATTTTTACAAAAACATAAAAAAATGTTCCTCCAACAGCACACGGGACACAAACCTATTTGCGTTTGTTTTTCTGTATCACACGGTTCAACACATATTTCACAACAAAAGAAAATGATCACCCAGGAGGTCAATAAAACAAACTGAGATGGCACACTAATAAGAATCAACACACATTCCTGAGAGAAGTGGACAATTATAGACAAGGAAAATGCATTAAGACACACTTGAAATGTCTTCTGGTAAATGCAGATATTGGCTACTGATATGTACACTCTTCTCGTTTGCCTTTAAAGTATTTTTTTGATCTTCTTGACAGATAGATCTATAAAGTATAAGTTAACTGCACATAAGAGGATGATGTAACATTTTTGGATGCAGTCCAGAGGTTTAATATTACAAAGAGCTGCAGGAGACTATGGTACACTAATGTGCACATACCTCTTAAACATCGTCCTCATCTTATAATGAGAGTAAAAGGGTCTTTCTTTCTTTCTTTTGTCATTCATTGTAATGGCTAATGGTGCCAGTATAATAGTGTGTGCTTGTTTTATTTATCTCACTTAAAGAGAGAAATGTCCCCCTCATAAAAGTTTTACTAACACATTTATGCTTTCTGATCGACTGAGTGCTTATTTAAGAACTCCTACTGGAGAGTGTGTCCAAAGTGAAGCCATTAACAACAAATTGTCCAACAATAGTTTTAAACCATCACTGCATTGCACTAAAACAATCTACATGCCCTAACAGTAATCATAGTATTCTTGGCTTTGGACAACAACCTGATTTTTAAAACATGTAAAAAGGAACAACCGGTTTATTTTATCAAGTTATGTAATTAACCCGGCTACATTTTTACTGGAAAAACCTGTTTTCCTCATAAAAAAACAGATCGGCCTCCTTTAGTCTGTAAATATTTCAGTTAAGTTCACAAGTACTATAATCAACATTATTTGTAAAGACTCCATAAAAAAACACCCACAACTCAAACCATGGTGAAGCCTAAATAATGCTCATTTCCTTAAAAATCTATATGTTCTATTTTTTTTCCCACAGCCTACATATGTTTTCTATAAATACAGCAACTACGCAGTTTGCTATCAGTGTCCGGCTGATCTCACCTTGTTCTTGAAGTAAACCTCAATAGGCATGAGGAAGCCTGCGTAGCCCGACTCCTCCACTTTGTATGGAGGCTCCTTGCATACTGCAGACAACAAAGCAATGGCAGTAAGTACATTACTCACTCTACTCTTATCCATAGACATGTTTTTATACACATCTATTAACTCAGAACAGTCTGAGCAAACTGTATACAAACATGAATTCAATGTGATGAACAGATTGATGATTGAAAACAGCAACATTTGTCACAATATTAATATTTTTGTCCAGTCAAATCAAAGATATATTTTAAAAGGACACTTAAATGCAGTCATTGTCACATAGTAATACATCATCTGAGTTCAAACTTAAGAGACATTTGGGCATTTACAAGGTGAACAGTGAGTGCCCCAATTTACAAAAGAGACAGAAATGTCGAGACAAATTACAAATGGATTATTTCCCTGCACCATTAGATCCACTAGTGCACTATTTGTGGAGGCCGTGTCCGTATTGGATGCCCTGCCTTTGACCTCTGTGAATGATCACATAATCAAGAGTTCAATTTGAAAACTAAGAACGTCATTGCACCGGCTAGAATCCTGAAACATTAGTGTGGAAAAAATAAAGTCTTTAACCATTAACCTCCCTCCATGTTTCAATTTAAGGGAAATTAGTTAGTTCCCATGCAATATTTATTACTTAGGTCATAATGCAGCATCTAAAACACTTGATCACCTTTGAGTAGGAGTTAACTCTGTGACAATAAACATGTTGAAATATTGTTGTCTGTCTCACCTCTCTTGGGTTTGGGGAAGCTCTCGTGCAGGCGGAAGACAACCTTCTCTACAAAGTGCTGGATGTCGCCGGTCTCTGGCCCTCGGACAAACACCATCCAGTCGTGGGTGAAGCCTTCTGATGTCACCTTCTTCCTTAACTGGGCTCTGTGGCCCAACTCCAGCTTCACCTGCACTGTGCACTGAAAAAAGACGAGAGACGAGGGAGAATATTCACAAGCCAAAAATAGGTAAAATGTGATCAAGAAACTGATATACATATTGCAGTGAGAAGTAAAATAAATGCTTCGAGATTGTTGTTTACTTCAACTGTCTGGTTAGACTGCATGTGGATTCCTTACTCTATCATAATATAAAGATGTATATGTAACTTGTATGCTTTTCTTTTCTGCCTATGCTTATACAACTTGCATGAAATATCACATATTATGATGTATTCTTAGGCTAGCTTTAGCTCAGTGGGTAGAACAGAAACATAGATTTAATTAATCTATATACCTGTCTGTATGACAATTGAAATAAAAGTAACCTGAATTTTAGTGTTTTTTCTTCCATGGTTCATCGTCTATGATAAAACAACTAGGGTGGCAACTAACACGTATTATAAGTCAAGTCAATTGTATAGCCCACATTTACAAATCCAAGCAAAGCTGCTATTGAGATTATAACATGGGGACATTATTCATTGGTTTCTGATTCCACCATGAACAAAAAACTCTGAATCTCTATTTTGGAGTATGTGGACTTTTCACTCAAGAGGAGAGGCTGAACACTTGGGCTGGACAGACAAAGCTGGGACGCCCCCTGTGGAATGGGACTGATTAGCTGCCCGAGCCGACAGATCTCTAAAGGTTTGTCCAGAGGAGGGGCACATTTTTGGGCTACCTCTCTGCCGAGAACAATGACAGTGACGGGACAAGTAAATGACACTGTGCTGGTGGGGATTGGCATAGCAAGAGAAGAGGCCATGGAGATGGGCGTGCAGAGGGGTACGGGAGGACGAGAGGGGACAGAAAGCTACTTTATGTCCAGGAGAGGACTGAAGAATGCGTGGATTTGGCCCCAGCACAGAGCAGCTCGTGAGCTGGGACTGAGTGGGGGGATTAGAGGGGACGGGATTGAGATGAGCTAGTCTGGCACTCCCTGGCTAACTCTCTCTCTCTCACACTCACTCTCACACACACTTCCCCTGCCTGGCACTCTGCCCAGCCATTCTGTGGCAGTAATGCCCTTAAACTCCAGACTCCACTACACCCACAGTGAGCAGCCATGGAGTCCCTCCAATCATCAGGAGTCCGTCCAATCATCAACACCCCCCCTTCTACCCCCAGACAACTCCACAAAAATCAAGATTTAGGGCAACCTAAAAACCAAGATGATGATGAGCCAAAGAGGAAGACGGTGACAGTCTATTAGAAATGAAAGGGAACAATTAAAAAAAACTAAAAAAATGACATTTCTCCCATTCGTTTGAAAATTAAGAGCCCAAGAGGCAATACGAGTTGATTAATTAATGAGCTGCTTGACAGACTAAGCAGGAACCTTTTCATAATTGATTAATTGTTTGAGACCCTTTTAACCAAAAAATATCAAACATTCACTCTTCAACTTCTCAATTGTGAGCTTCTGCTGATTTTCTTCGATTTATTTGACAGTAAACTTATTGACAATATTGATATTTAAGACATCAATTTGGGTTTGAGATTATCATACCAGGCATTTTTCACCATGTTTTGACATATTGTAGAAAATACTATTTATCACTTAATCAAGAAAATCATTTACAAATTTCTCAATAAATAGAAAAATAATTTAGTTGCAACAACAGAATGTTTTGATGGTCTATAAGAGGTCAGAATATAGTGACACGTTGCAATTTACGAGAACTAAAAAAATTTTTTTGTCTGACCAATGGTTCAAAATCCAAATTATATTGAAAGAAACGGGGGGAGGCAGAAAAAAAACAGAAACCAGAAAAAGACAAAATTGTTTTTGGTTATTTCATGAATTAAACAAGTGATTGAAGTATGTATTTTTAACTGATTAACCACTAAAACTAGAGGGGCACTCGGAGAGCACAGACTTTATCTTATTCAGATTAGCTCCACAATGTTATGGATTCTTCCTTGACCCCTGCTGTACCCTTCCACTAAGTATCATGGAAATTGGGTTGATAGTTTTTCCGTAATCCTGCAGACAAACTGAACTGAAAACATTAGCGGAAATAGACAAAAACAGGAAAGTATGTTAATGGTTGTAGACATGAATGACCTGACCTGTGTCAAACTGTCTGAACATATGAAGAACATGAGTGTAACTAAACTCACTGCTGACTAATGATCACAACATTAGCAGCCCAGGAGAAAATGTTAGGCTGGGAAGATGAAGACATAATCTGAACTACAATACAGTGTCTCAAAATTTTAAACGCACATGACTGTTTTTCAAAAAATCCTACTCCGTTAGCATCAGACGGATACGATTACTTGGGGTAACACATTTATTACGGTTTCCTCTTTGAATGGCAACCAAACCAGTAAACACAAAACCACTAACATTTACATGGTGCATGCGCTCGTTCTCTTGCCTCAGCACAGCACTCCAATTGAGGGGAAATACAAATGTTGGCAGACACACTGGCTCCTATGAAAACAATGAACTGACATGTAAATAACACCCTTCAAGACCATGTTAATCACTTCCAGCTAATAAACAAGTAAAACATGTTTTGAAGTCAAAAAGTTTCCCCCGGAGGAGCCACACAAACTATTGTTACAGCAGCTGTGTTTTGATGAAGCTGCAGGTTGCAGCTAAAATCTTCACCATCACACCAAACCTTACACCAGTTACTTGTTTTGGAAAATGGTCAATTCTAGAGAGCCACAGGGGAGTAACAAGCCTAGCCTGCAGCACACAAAGAAAACAAGTCAGAATTGTAAATAGGGTGAGTGAATGAGTGTGTGGGGATTATCAAAAGCTGCATGGTCACTGATCCTGTCATCCCAACGGCAGAGTTCATGATGCAGATCGCATAACTAGAAAATCTAAAAGTTCAGGGTATTTGCAAACAAAGTAAGAACGCCGCTTCTTTGTCCATGCATGAAGTACTTGGGCGGTGTCATTATGCTGTAATGTGCAATAAATACATTCAAATACAACATTTACAGACTGAGCTTGATTCTCTCCCACAACTCTGGATCTGATAGACTCAACTGCAGGTGAATTAGGCTTTTCTAAAAGTAATGCAGCTTAATTAAATGACCCTGCAATATATCTTAATTTTCATTTAAGTTATAATGCTTAGTGAGGGTTCACAAAATTAAAACACCTTAAGCAATACAATTCCATACCACCTTAAACTACAGTCTCTAAAATGACCATCAAGTTGAATCAACATCATTAGAACATAACAACTAAACGTTGTAACCTTCATGAAGGTAGGTTTAATTCTCTGGTGTATTTGACGGCTTCCCGTTCAGCTATGTGTACAAACTCACAACTGTGCATCCATTTGAATAATACAAATTAAAATATTTCACATAGTTAACATTCATCACAGAAGTACAACTGCACTGTGTGTATAACTTGTAGCAGCAGATGAACACTCACAGATCTAGTTAAAACTTCAAAGGGCCAAAGCTGAATGGGGACTAGCTCCAAGAAAGTGGCTGAGCCACTTTCCATGGGTGTGTGTGGCCTAACCATCTGAAATGTAGTCCTGAATTACCTCAGGCATTTAGAGGGTAGCCCATATTCAAGCAATATCTCCCTCACAGTAGGCAGATATGTAATTTGGTTTACCCACATATCCGTTTCCTGCTAAATAAATGATGCAGCTTTTTGGGATGACATACATCTTTGCAGTCCAAATTGACACAGCCAGTACTATTACATTTGTAGGGGAGCAAAGGGAACAAGTTCTTAACATTATGATTTATTTGCTTTGTAATGATCAACCAGTGCATGGGTGGTCATCATTACTGGAGTCAAGTAAAACACAAACACACACACACACACACACACACACACACACACACACACACACACACACACACACACACACACACACACACACACACACACACACACACACACACACACACACACACACACACACACACACACACACACACACACACACACACACACACACACACACACACACACACACACACACACACACACACACACACACACACACACACACACACACACACACACACACACACACACACACACACACACACACACACACACACACACACACACACACACACACACACACACTGTGTCAGCTTCTACGACATGCTGCATGCATTTCAGTCTACAATCAAAAATGTGGTGAGCCTTAACCTTTCACCAACTGTTGGCAGATATCGCAGAAGTTGTATGGTCGTTGCTGGCTTCATTAGCCTCGCAAGTGAGGTTTCAGGCCGCTGGCAGTGGAGAGACCACCCCGCCTCTCCAGCCCAACCTGGAGAGGACAAATCTTTTCCCCCGGCGCCTTGTAGCGGCTCCTTAGCCGTTAGCAAACGGCCGACACTCTCCTGATAGGTGGACTAGCTTAGCTTAGCTACTGCAAAACCTCGACTCAAATGGGTCTGCATGGCGTTCAACAACGTGCATGTGCGTTTCAAACACAGCAGAGCATAATACACTCAAGGTGTGAATCCCTTTGTGTGGCTGGTTGTGGCTACAGCTACACAGCGGTGTGAGTGGTGTGGTAGTGTGACGCTAGCTAGCGGTAAATACCGATGTATGAGTGCCCAGCTAGCATAGCTCCAGAGCCAAACAACTACGAGTTCATTAGCAGCAGGAGCATTTTTTTTTCTTCTGGCTAGCTGAACAGAGGATTCATTCCTGCCCTGCCGGCGCGCGACCTGCTGGCATTTTCTCCGTGAAAATTTCAGATTCCACAAGGAGACACGAAAGCCACTGTACCTGGTTCTCCATGTTTCTCTGGCCTCAGTGATTGTTGTATTTATTTACAGCGGCGTTTTTGGAGCGTCTCCCCAGCCTCTGCTCCTCATTGTGTGTCAATCCAGCCCAGAAGCGGAAGGCAGACGGCTCCCCTCCCCTTCCAGACGGCTGCTGGCAGGCAACCAAAACAGAAAGCTCTCTCAGCCAATCAGATCTCAGATAATTTAAGCACTCTTGAAAGTGACCAATAAAAGCATCAGAGAGGCGGGACAGTTGCTGAGCTGCAAATACAATTAAAGCATTTTCTGGTGGTTTTCTCGAGTGACAGCGAGCTTGTCCCAATGGGTACAGCTCTGTTTCAATTGTAAAATGCACATGATGCTAATTGATTAATCGGGGTTCGATTGCATGGCTTTTATGAGTTAGCTTTAGCTATTAGTCTGACCAATGCAATATCAATAAGTTCACAAAAAGGGAAACATAATGCTTTTCTCCTACATTGTGTCATATATTTAGTTACAATTATGATCATATACCCGTACCAGCTACATTGTTGTGCACAATTTTTAATACATTTTGAGTGCAGGACTTTCTTCTAATAGAGAATTTGTATAAGTATTGCAACTTTTACTTAGGAAAATTAACTGAATACGTATTTTATCGCAGGTTAAAGGAAACATTTGAATTAGTGCTTTTAATAAACGCCTCTAAAGAGCAGTTTCCTTTCTCCTATTCAGATTCCAAAGAAACTTAATCAATTCAAAATAAATGTTAGTTATTGTACCATGCACTTTCTGCATCATTGAGATTGAGGTTTTTCTAAACTTGGGTATATCTGAATTAATGTGTTATAGCCTCTAACGCCACAGGTTGATCTTACTGTTTAAAAAAGTAAAACGTGTTATCTGAAAGGAGTACTCTTCTGATTGAAGACATATCTCTTACTATGCAGTGTCAGGGAGTGAGGGCCAGATGCAGTCAAGTCTCTGTGGTGCTCAGACTTTGATGTGAGATTATCGGGCCTCAGCTATGGGACAGAAGGTCACTACTCTCTCACTGGCGTGGTGCCTCCCCTTCTTCCCCTGCCGCTCAAATTGATCCAGTCTACCTCTCAGTAAAATCTAAGTGAAAGAAGTCCCACCTGGCTTTCAGACACAAGGGTGTCCCACTGACATTGAGACATCAACCTTTAAATTCTCCTTTTCAATATGTAGTGAGAGGGAGAAATACAAAATGAGGCCATGCCCCATAGATTTGACACACATAACAGAGGTTTATTGTAATTAATAGCTCATTTTATATCAAGTCCAATTTATAAAAAGAATAATGTATACCCATGCTAATCATCATCCACTATAAATATAGATGGGTCCTAACTTTTAAGGCCCTCAATAAAAAAAATGTAAAAAGATTTTGATCCCAAAAAATAAAAGCATATCCTATGAATGAATAAATCTAGAGTAGTAGTTCCCTGCAACCGTTGAAGGATGTTTAGAGATCTGAAGAGAAAGAGTCAGTATTTCATGAGAAAAAAACTGAAATTAGAGAAAAGTCAGACTAAGACAAGTCAGCAGTCATGCAAGCAGCTCAAAAAGCTTTAATGTGCAGCAGGGCTGCGAGCTGAATGCATTCATGCTCACAATGACAATATGTTAAGCAAGTATAAGCTTTTTTTACACAGTTTAGCATGTTGGCATGCTAACATTTGCGACTAAGAATGAGTTTAGTCTGGTGTTAAAGTCTTCAGTTTGTCAGGTATAACAAAAGGAAAAGACCAATTCAAATTATGACCTGATGGTGGCGTCAGAGAATCCCTCAAAGTTATGTAGATGCACCCTGAAGAGGATGTGAATGTTTGTATCACATTTTAATTTTAAAATTATTGTTTAGATATTTCACTCAAAATGTACATTTTCTTGTAGTAAAAAGTCAGAGGATCATCAAAGTAATTTGGATTTATTGTCTGGGGGCCATGGCTGATGGTACAACATCTTTTGCAAGTCCAGAATATGTTGATTTATTTCAAGTTAAAACTTCGACAAGATGGGATTAACTATTAATGTCTGTACCGAATTTCATGGTAATTCATCTGATAGTTTTGAGATATGGACCAAAGTGGTTGGCCGACTGACTGACACTGCCATCCCTAAAGTGAGGCTGCTAGCGGCGCTGAAACTGCCCGCTCAGATTTATAGATTGCCGACCCCGAGGTTGGGAACCATTGACCCACAGACCGACATTTTTTTCTTCTTCAGTATATCCAGAGAGAGGGCACTGAAAAGTTACTGATAATTGATTATGAGATCTTGCCATTTAAAATGTTGTGTTTTATCTGTTACCTTTCTCATTTTATATCAACCGGCTATCACTGTTTAATAATCACATTTTATAAAAAGCCCATATTGCTTTTGAATATCTTATCAACCACAGGAGGTCACTATTGAGCATTGAAGTCCAGAGAATGCACGTGTGCAATTTCTATTGTTGTGTCTATTGTTTCCTTCAGGCAGGATCATGTGAATGGAAGCACAATGTACCTGAATATTCTCAAAACATCACCAAAATTAAGAGCTGTTTGAGGGATAAAAGAGCTTTTAACAGCTCAGAGATTAATCATTCAAGCAATAGAAATATACATGTGATAGTCGTACCAATGCACAATAGTTTCCTTGAGAAATAGACCAGACAATTATTTGATATTGACAGAATTCAGTACTGACATGTTAGAACATGGCAGACAATGTTGGCAGAAACTACAATGCTTTTAATTCACTTTTAATTAGCTGGTATTTGTACAACATTGAGAGTATATGTCTGTGAAACCACCACATATTGAGGTATCTCTATGTAAACAACATTTCAACGTAGTTTATTCCACTCAAAGAAACTGTTCTAAATAATTACAGTAGTTATTGTTCCTGAGAACAACAAGAGTTTCATCATAAGAAAACATGGTACATCAATATATTCCGCCATGTACAGAATTAAATGTGCATTCATATCTTGAAAATAAATAACAGCAGTTGATTTATATGAACAAAACCCAACATGCTTTTAACAGTCAAATACAAACTCTTCAGAAATACACACACATTCTCAAATGTTCTCAGTCATCCAGGATGTAGACATTTAAGCATTGTTTGACAGACATCGTGTTAAAATGTCTCAATGGAACCATGCCTCATCATACACACAGAAGTTAAACATCATTCAACTCTAAACACCAGCTGGCCCCAGCTCTGTTTGCAACAGTATTGTTTTTTTAGAAACAAAAGTATAAAGGACAGATTATTATTCCACTGCACAATTGCATATTTTAGGCACTTCTGATGCTCAGAAACAAAAAAATTGGCACATGCTTCAGAACTGGTGAAAATAGCAAAGTTCTGCAGTAATTGGGACACTAATGAGTGTAAGGCCTTAGTTGGGAAACAGTTTCCTCGATATTCACGAAATCTGGTACTCATATTAATGTCACATTAGCTCTGCCCAAATGGAAGTTGGCCATTTAAAATGTTGTACAGTTTTCTTTCTTCATCGATTTATCGTTTCACATTTGGTTGGTATAACCCTCCAGCTAATTTGATGCTAAATTGTGAAGCAATAGTCGATATCAACACAATGTTATGTAATTTTAGGCAATTTACAAGTATTTAGATGATTTAACAAATCCACCCCAAATTTGGTCAGCTGAATCTCAAGACCTCACAATGCGGAATTGTGAAGCTTTTCTATTTTTGTGGAGCGGCGTTGCAATGACCCAACGGGCAATTTGTAGGTTTCACCATGACACAGGAAGCTGTTGTGACTTGACTTTAGATTTTCCAATCAGCCCTAAATGTCCCACGCTGGATAAGAGTCCAGACCTGAAGACATCTTGAGTCATTGGAAGTCATTTGTGTCAAATATCATCCAATTCACATGGTATTTAAATGGGGTGGTTTTCACATACACGGCAACATGACGTGGCGTGCGTGTTCTCCAGCACCACGCACGCCACTCAAGAAATGACGTTGATCTCATGTGCACATTGTTCAGTGGTTGTGGAAGTGCACAGACGTGTAGAACCGAGTCTCGCCAGTACCCCTGCCTGACTTGCGGGGAGATGTGAGGGCCCGTTCAATGCTGATTGC